>NW_016807069.1:351032-385089 GCF_001698545.2 Rhinopithecus bieti
GGAAAAAGGATGATTTTATTTCAGGGACATATTTTGGTGTAGTTCCAACCCAATATTTTTATTCTTTCTATATTGACTTTATCCTATATTGAGGATTGATCTTCAATTGAGATTTGATATTTCAAAAACATAATCAAAGAATGCCCTCTGTACGCACTGCCAAGAGAGCAAACCAACCCCAAAGCTAGCAGAAAACAAGAAATAATCGAAATCAGAGTTGAACTGAAAGAGATTGAGAAACGAAAAACCATTCAAAATATCAATTAATCCAGGAGCTGGGTTTTTGAAAAAAATAACAAAATAGACAGATCACTAACTAGAGACTCTTAAAACTTCCTGAACACAGTGAGTTCTTTTAAGCCTTCAGAAATCAGTCATTCCTCTGCTATTTATACTGTTCTAGAGTTACAGAAAATGAGAGAAATTTTATCAATTTATTTATGAAGCCAGCTCATTCCTGATGGAGAAAAAAATCCTAAGAAATATAGCACACACAAATATAGCAGTAGAAAAAAAAAAACTCTTTAAAATATTGGCCACCTAAATTCTTTAGTAAGTTTAAAGAATAATAGACCACAACCAAGTAACAGCTACTATTGTGTGGGAGTCTAACTCTCTTCATGGTCTCTAAGAACTTGTTTTGTGAATCTAGGTCTTCTTGTTTGTTTGTTTGTTTGAACTCTTTATCATTATATAATGCCCTCTTTCTCTTTTGTTGGCTTAAAACCTCTTTTGTTTGAAATTAGGATTGCAACGCCTGCTTTTTTCCGTTTTTCATTTGCTTTGTAGATTTTTCTCCCCCCCTTTATTTTGAGCCTATGGGTGTCATTGCATGTGAGATGTGTCTCTCAGAGATAGCATACCATTGGATCTTGTTTTTTATCCAGTTTGCCACTCCATGCCTTTTAATTGGGGCATTTCACCCATTTACATTCAAGGTTAATATTGATGTTTGTGGATTTGATCCTGTCATCAGGTTGGTTACATTCTTTTCTATGCCAGCTATTTTGTCTGTCAGCTCTTGTATTGTTTTATTGTAATTCTTAGCTTCCTTGGATTAGGTTTCAGCATACTCCTACATCTCAATGATCTTGTTCCTATTTATATTCTGAATTCTATTTCTATCATTCAGCCATCTCAACCTGGTTCAGAACACTTGCTGGAGAGCTAGTGAGGTCGTTTGGAAGAAAGAAGGCACTCTGGCTTTTTTGTCAGAGTTCTTGTGCTGATTCTTTCTCATCTTTGTGAGCTGATGTTCCTTCAGTCTTTGAAGTTGCTGTCCTTTGGATGGTTTTTACTTTTTTAATCCTATCTGATGATCTTGAGGGTTTGATTTTGGTATAAGGTGGGTTCAGTAAACTGGGTTCATTTCTGGAAGATTTTAGGGGGCCCAGGCTCAGCTCCTAACTCCTGGACTGTATGCTCTAACTCCGGGGGACTGGTATCCGGCCCTAGCTTTGGTCTCTGGTTCCCTGAAATTAGATCTGTCCTCATTTGTGCATGCTAGCAGCAGCAATAGCAGCACAGCAGGGTGCATGCTTGTTGACCACAGCAGGGTGCTAGTGGGTACCAGCCTTTGTGTTGGTGATCCCAGATACAACAGAGGCAGCACAGCTTGCAGGGTTGCAGGGGGCCCCCGACAAGTGACTGTGGGAGTGGTCACACTGGTGGTGGTGTTAGCACAGGGGTGGGGTGCTGGCAAGTGCAGGCCTGTGTGTACCCTCTATGCATGTTCATGCTGGGAGGTGTGGAGGGTCTCCTGTTCTCCTTACCTAGTTTGGATAGTTGTTCCAACTCTTTTTTCTATTTTAAGTTCCAGGATACATGTGCAGGATGTGCATATTTATTACATAGGTAAACATGTGCCATGGTGGTTTGCTGCTCCTATCAACCCATCACCTATTTTTCCTGATGCTCTCCCTCCCCACACACACCCCTGCCACAACAGGCCCCAGTGTGTGTTGTTTCCCTCCCTGTGTCCATGTGTTCTTATTGTTCAGTTCCCACTTATAAGTAACAACATGCAGTGTTTGGTTTTCTGTTCTTGCATTAGTTTGCTAAGAGTAATGGCCTCCAGCTCCATCCATGTCCCTGCAAAGGACATGATCTCTTTCCTTTTTATTGTTGCATAGTACTCCATAGTGTATGTGTACCTCATTTTGTTTACCCAGCCTATCATTGTTGGGCATTTGAGTTGATTCCATGTTTTTGCTATTGTGAATAGTGCTGCAGTGAACATATGCATGCATATATCTTTATAATAGAATGATTTATATTCCTTTGGCTATATACCCAGTAATGGGATTGCTGAGGCAAAAGAGTATTTCTGGTTCTAGGTCTTTGAGAAATAACCACACTGTCTTCCACAATGGTTGAACTAATTTACATTCCCACTGACAGTGTAAAAACATTCCTATTTCTCCACAATCTCACCAGCATCTGTTGTTTCTTGACTTTTTAATAATTGCCATTCTGACTAGCATGAGATGGTATCTCATTGTGGTTTTGATTTGCATTTCTCTAATTATCGGTGATGTTAGCTTTTTTTTCATGTTTTTTGGGCACATAAATGTCTTCTTTTGAGAAGTGTTGTTCATGTCCTTTGCCCACTTTTTAATGGGGTTGTTTTGTTTTGTTTTTTTTTTTTTTTTTTTTTTGTAAGTTTGTTTAAGTTCCTTTTAGATTCTGTATATTAGACCTTTGTCAGATGGACAGATTGCAAAAATTTTCTCCCATTCTGTAGGTTGTCTGTTCACTCTGACGATAGTGTTTTGTTTTTGTTGTTGTTGTTGTTGTTTTCTTGCTGTGGAGAGGCTATTTAGTTTAATTAGATCCCATGTGTCAATTTTTGCTTTTGTGGTCATTGCTTTTCACGTTTTCATCATGAAATCTTTGCCTATGCCTATGTCCTGAATGGTATTGCCTAGATTTTCTTCCAGGGTTTTTATAGTTTGAGGTTTTACCTTTAAGTTTTTATTCTATCTTGAGTTAACCTTTGCATAAGGTATATGGAAGGGATCCAGTTTCAATTTATTGCATATAGTTAGCCAGTTCTCCCAGTACCACTTATTTAATAGGGAACACTTTCCCCATTGCTTGTTTTTTCAGGTTTATCAAAGATCAGATGGTTATAGATATGTGGTCTTATTTCTGAGTTCTCTATTCTGTTCCATTGATCTATATGCCTGTTTTTGTACCAGTACCATGCTGTTTCGGTTACTGTAGCCTTGTAGTATAGTATGAAGTCAGGTAGCGTGATGCCTCTAGCTTTGATCTGTTTACTTAGGATTGTCTTAGCTATACAGAATATTTTTGGTTCTATATGAATTTTAAAGTAGGCTTTTCTAATTCTGTGAAGAATTTCAATGGTAGTTTAATGGGAATAGCATTGAATCTATAAATTACTTTGGGTAGTATGGCCATTTTCATAATATTGATTCTTCCTATCCATAGGCATGGAATGATTTTCCATTTGTTTGTGTTCTCTCTTATTTCCTTGAGCAGCGGTTTGCAGTTCTCCTTGAAGAAGTTCTTCACTTCCCTCATTAGCTGTATTCCTAGATATTTTATTCTCTTTGTAGCAACTGTGAAAGGGAATTCACTCATGATTTGGCTCTCTGCTTGTCTATTGCTGGTGTACAGGAATGCTTGTGATTTTTGCAGATTAATTTTGTATCCTGAGAATTTGCTGAAGTTGCTTATCAGCTTAAGAAGTTTTGGGGCTGAGATGATGGGGTTTTCTAAATATAAGATCATGTCATCTGCAAACAGACACAGTTTGATTTCCTCTCTTCCTACTTGAATACCCTTTATTTCATTCTCTTGCCTGATTGCCCTGGCCAGAACTTCCAATAATATGTTGAATAGGAGTGGTAAGAGACGACATCCTTGCCTTATGCCAGTTTTCAAGGGGAATGCTTCCGGCTTTTGCCCATTCAGTATGATATTGACTGTGTGTTTGTCATAAATGGCTCTTATTATTTTGAAGTATGTTCCATCAATACCTAGTTTATTGAGAGTTTTTAACGTGAAGGTATGTTGAATTTTATCAAAGGCTTTTTCTGTGTCTATTGAGATAATCATGTGGTTTTTGTCTTTAGTTCTGTTTATGTGATGAGTTACATTTATTGTTTTGCATATGTTGAACAACGTTTGCAACCCATGGATGAGTCAACTTGATCAGAGTGGATAAGCTTTTTGATGTGCTGCTGAATTCAGTTTGCCAGTATTTTATTGAGGATTTCTGTATCAATGTTCATTAGAGATATTGGCCAGAAGTTTTCTTTTTCTGTTGTATCTCTGACAGGTTTTGGTGTCAGGATGAGGCTGGCCTCATAGAATGAGTTAGAGAGAAGTCTCTCCTCCTCAATTGTTTGGAATAGATTAAAAGGAAATGGTCCCGGCTCTTCTTTGTACCTCTGGTGGGATTCAGCTGTAAATCCATCTAGTTTGAGGCTTTTGTTGTTGTTGTTGTTGTTGTTGTTGTTGTTGTTGGTAGGTTATTTATTACTGCCTCAATTTTAGAACTTGTTTTTGGCCTATTCAGGGATTCAACTTCTTCCTGGTTCAGTCTTAGAGAGTGTATGTGTCCAGGAATTTATTCATTTCTTCTAGATTCTCTAGTTTATTTGCATACATGTGTTCCTAGTACCCTCTGATGGTTGTTTGTATTTCTGTGCAGTCAGTAGTGATATCCCATTATCATTTTTATTGTGTCTATTTGATTCTTCTCTCTTTTATTCTTTATTAATCTAGTTAGTGGTGTATTTTATTAATTTTTTCAAAAACCTTTATTTGTTGATTTTTTTGAAGGGTTTTTCATGTCTCTGTCTCCTTCAGTTCCACTCTTATCTTGGTTATTTCTTGTCTTCTGCTAGCTTTAGGGTTTGTTTGCTCTTGGTTCTCTAGTTCTTTCAGTTGTCATGTTAGAATGTAAACTTGAGATCTTTCTAGCTTTTTGATGTGGGAGTTTAGTGCTATAGATTTCCCTTGTAACATTGCTTTAATTGCATCCCAGAGATTCTGGTACATTGTCTCTTGGTTCTCATTGGTTTCAAAGAACTTGATTTCTGCCTTAATTTCATTACTTACCCAGAAGTCATTTAGGAGCAGGTGGTTCAATTTTCATACAGTTGTGTAGTTTTAAATGAGTTTCTTAATCTTGAGTTCTAATTTGATTGTGAGAGACTGTTATGATTTCAGTTCTTTTGCATTTGCTGAGGATTGTTTTACTTCAAATTAGATGATCGATTTTAGAGTAAGTGCCATGTGGCACTGAGAAGAATGTATATTATGTTGTTTTGGGTTGTAGAGTCCTGTAGCTATCTTTCAGGTCCACTTGATCCAGAGCTGAGTTCAAGTCTTGAATATCTTTATTAATTTTCTGTCTTGAAGATCTGTCTAATGTTGACAGTGGGTGTTAAAGTCTCCCACTATTATTGTGTGGGAGTCTAAGTCTCTTTGGAGGTCTCTAAGAACTTGTTTTGTGAATCTGGGTGCTCCTGTATTGGATTCATATATATTTAGGACAGTTAGCTCTTCTTGTTGAATTGAACCCTTTACCATTGTGTAATGCTCTTTTTTGTCTTTTTTGATCTTTGTTGGCTTCAAGTCTGCTTTGTTATAAACTTGGATTGCAACCTCTGCTTTTTTCTGTTTTCCATTTGCTTGATAAATGTTCCTCCCTCCATTTTGAGCCTATGTGTGTCTTTGCACATGAGATGGGTCTCTTGAATATAACACATCAATGGGTCTTGACTGTTTATCCAGCTTGCCATTCTGTGTCTTTTAATTGGGGCATTTAACCCATTTACATTTAAGGTTAATATTATTATGTGTGAATTTGATCCTGTCATCATGATGCTAGCTGGTTACTTTTCAGACTTATTGATGTAGTTGCTTCATAGTGTCATTTGTCTGTATACATCAGTGTGTTTTTTTAGTGGCTGGTAATGACTTTTCCTTTCCATATTTCGTGCTTCCTTCAGGAGCTCTTGCAAGGCAAGCCTGGTGATGTGAATTCCCTCAGCACTTGCTTGTCTGAAAAGGATTCTATTACTCCTTCACTTATGAATCTTAGTTTTGCCAGATAGGAAATTCTGGGTTGGAAATTCTTTAAGAATATTGAATATGGGTCCCCACTCTCTTCTGGCATATAGGGTTTCTGCTGAGAGATCCACTGTTAATCTGATGAGCTTGCCTTTGTAGGTGATCTGGCCTTCCTCTCTGACTGCCCTTAACACTTTTTCTTTCATTTTGACCTTGGAGAATCTGAAGATTATGCATCTTGGGGTTGATCTTCTCAGGGAGTGTCTTACTGGGGTTCTCTGGATTTCCTGAATTTGAATGTTGGCCTGTATTGCTGGGTTGTGGAAGTTCTCCTGGATGATATCCTGAAGTATGTTTTCCAACTTGGTTTCAGCTTCCCCATCTCTTTCAGGTACCCCAACCACTTAGAGGTTCAGTCTTTTTACATTATCCCATAGTTCTCAGAGGTTTTGTTCATTCTTTTTCATTTTTTTTTCCTCTAATCTTGTCTGCCTGTCTTATTTCAGCAAGATGGTCTTCAAGCTCTGAAATTCTTTCCTCCTCTTGGTCTATTTGGCTATTGATACTTGTGGTTGCATTGTGAAATTTTCATGTTGTGTTTTTCAGCTCATTTATGTTCCTCTCTAAACTAGTTATTCTGATTAACAGCTACTGTAGTGTTTTATCACGGTTCTTAGCTTCTTTGCATTGGGTTAGAACATGATCCTTTAGCTCAGTAAAGTTCATTACTATCCACCTTCCAAAGCTGACTTCCGTCAGTTCATCCATCTCAGCCTCAGCCCAGTTCTGTGCCCTTGCGGGAGTGGTGTTTCGATCTTTTGGAGGAGAAGAGGCATTTTGGCTTTTTGAGTTTTCTGTGTTTTCTCATTGATTCTTTATCATGTTCGTGACTTTATCTACCTTCAATCTTTGAGGCTGCCGACCTTTGGATGGGGTTTTTGTGGGGACTTTTTTGTCGATCATTGTTGTTGCTTTCTCTTTGTTTTTCTTTTAACAGCCAGCCCCCTCTTCCACAGGGCTGCTGCAGTTTTCTGGGGGTCCATTCCGTACCCTATTTGCCTGGCTCCCTCTGCAGCTGGATTTGTCACCAATGGAGGCTGCAGAACAGCAAGGATGGCTGCCTGCTCCTTCCTCTGGGAGCTCTGTCCCATAGACCCACGTGATGCCAGCAGGAATACTCCTGTATAAGGTGTCCGGCAAATCCTGTTGGGAAATCTTACCCAGCCATTAGGCACAGGATCAGCGACCCTCTTAACAGAGCACTCTGGCTGCCCCTTGTTGGAGGAGGTGCACTGCACTGGGGGGAATCTTACTCATCAGGACTGCCCAGATTCCTCAGAGCCAGCAGGAGAAAAGACTAGGTTCACTGATCCACAGAGACCACAGGCACTCCTCCCCACAGGGACTCCATCCCAGGCAGATCAGAGTTCTGTCTGTAAACCCCTAGGTTGGAGTTGCTGAAATTCCCACAGGGAGGCCCCACTCAATGAGGAGAGATGGGTCCAGCTTCAGCCTAAACAGGCAGCCTGGCCATGATCTGCCACAGTCGCTGTGCTGTGCTGTGTGGAATGCTTCCTGGGTCCAAACCGCTCAGTCTGCCCGGCACCGGCAGGGGAAAATGGCAAACTGGAGCTGCAGTGATGGCTGCCACTCCTCCCTCGAAAAGCTCAGTCATCTTAGGCAGCAGGCAGCCACAGTGATAACGGCTGTCCCACCCTCCCAGGAACTCAGTAGTCTTAGGCAGTCTCCAGTGGATCAGCCATCTAGCATCTGCATAGCTCTGTGCTTGGAACCCAAGTTTCTGGTGGCGTGGGCTCATGAGGGTATCTCCTGATCCACTGGTGGCACAGATCCATGGAAAATTTGCCCATTTCCTGGGCAGGGTAGCACAATCACTCACTGCCTCCCTTGGCTGGGGATGGCAGCTCCCTTCGCCTCTTACAGATCCTGGGTGGGCTGTCACAGCAACCTGCTTTTCCTGGCTCTCTGTGAGTCATACCAGCCACCTAGTCATTCCCAATGAGAGAACCTGGATACCTCAGTTGCCAGTACAGGATTCACTCACCGTTTTCATTCTTCTCAGAACCGCAATTCTGTTCCAAAATCTCTCCAAAAGCCTTTCTCAAAAATGCCTACCAACTTTCTCTGTAACAGACTCTTTTTTTTTTTTTTTTTGAGACGGAGTCTCGCTCTGTCGCCCAGGCTGGAGTGCAGTGGCGCGATCTCGGCTCACTGCAACGGGTTTACGCCATTCTCCTGCCTCAGCCTCCCGAGTAGCTGGGACTACAGGCGCCCGCCATCTCGCCCGGCTAGTTTTGTTTTGGTTTTTTTTTTTTTTGTATTTTTTTTTTAGTAGAGACGGGGTTTCACCGTGTAGGCCAGGATGGTCTCGAGCTCCTGACCTCGTGATCCACCCGTCTCGGCCTCCCAAAGTGCTGGGATTACAGGCTTGAGCCACCGCGCCCGGCCTGTAACAGACTCTTAATTTGAGCACTAGATAAAGGCCTTTCCTCTCATTCTAACTTGATGCAAAGAGAATGAAGAAATTAGAAAGATAAAAATATCTGTAAACTATGCTATGATCCTGAATTATATTGAGTCAAATGCTTTAAGACTGCTTACGAGAGTCTCAGTTTATTCAATTTACTTAGTGTTTAGAAAACTTTATACGGTAAGGAGTATAATTATGTCTCATTTATTGCTGATTAGATATGGTTATTTCCATCTGATACTGGAAACCTGGCAACATAGAAATGCTGAATTCCAGGTACTTGTCAACCAGTAAGTTTGAAACCTGGATTTGTTTTTTATTATATGTATGCCATGGACAAGTGACCCCCTTCAAAACCTCAAGTTTTTCATTTGTAAAATGGGCATAGTGACTCCTACCTTGCAAGCTGTCTGTGAGGCTTGGAGATGGGGTATATAATGTGCTACTCTACTTCTTCATACTCTCCTTCATCTGTTTTTTCTCCCTTATTCCTTTCCATTGTCAAGAGGCTAACCCTCTTCTCTCTATTGTAGAATAAGAATGACATTTTATTATTTCAATGTTCATTCCCATTTGACTGTGACACAATCTATTTTAGCAATATCAGCTACACTCGTTCTACATCCACTCTCTTTCCTTTCCCTCAGCTTATAGGAGTTAACTAGTTTCCCTTCAAAGAAAATAGATTCTAACACTAAAACAAAATGATTCCACCCCTGTGGAAACTCTCATGAAGAAAAAATTAAAGAACTTTCCAAAAAAGTGTAAAAGATACCAGCAGCTGCTCTCTTACCTAATGATACAATATTCTTGTGAAAAACTTGGGTGAGAGTCCAGGAAAGGTCTAGAGTGACTGTCTTTCTGAAGTAAACATCTGTGTTGGTGGGAAATTGAGACATAAACACACATTCAGAATTCAAACACAATTCCCAAGTGTCACATTAGAATTCCACTGGTTTTTATGGGAAAAAAAAAATAGATCTCTAAGCTTTGTAAAATTTCATGTAACAGCAGCCAAAGTCAACCACACAGGATTTTCATCTGTGTGTTTTGGGAAACAATCGGAAAAATTAAAATGGATTTTTTAATGACTTTTGAGTAACTTGGACACCTTCAACAGTGCCTGCATCAGGTCTATGGTCCTTCTGTGCAACTGACACCAGCCATGGTATTTGTCCATAATGATGGTTTCCTTCCTAGTCTAGTCATTGATTTTTCCATTCTACAAAACACTTAGTCATGAATGTTGTGTTTATATGCTCTGTTACAGAAACATCCTGTATACCACAAGCAGCAAAGGCTGTTGCTCATGTGCCACTACCTTGAAAAAATCCACATTTCTTCCTCCCATTCCCATTCCCCCATCCAAGGATAGGTCACAGTGGAAAGATTACTTCACTGGTCTTATAAAATACACTAGAGCAATCCCACTTCCTAAAGGAACCACACCCTTATAATCAGAAAAAGAGAATACTGAGCCAACACAAAAATAAAAAGATAGATTATGTTAAGCCATCCCATCTCCTTCAGAATGTCTTTCCCCTTCGGGCAGGAAACACTTCTCTTCAGTGTTTGTTATGGTACCGAGTATAACTTTATAGACAAGTGAACTCATAAGAGAAATTAACAATAAAACCTAAAAGGCTTTTCCTAACATTTTCTTTCCTTTGTTTATTTTTAGCACCTTTCTGTAAAATCACATCTTAAAAAAAGAAAGGGATAAAGGATCAAGGAAAGATGAAGGAGAGGGTTTGAAGAAGTAGAGTGGCACTTTATATACCCCATCTTCAAGCCTTACAGACAGTTTGCAAGGTAGGAGCTACTATACCCATTTTACAAATGAAAAGCTTAAGGGTTTTAAGGGCGTAACTTGTCCATGGCGTATATATAATAATAAGCAAAGCCAGGTTTCAAACTCACTGGCTGACAAGTACCTAGAATTCAGCATTTCTGTATTTCCAGGTAAATGCATAGCTCTTGACAATCATTTGAGCTAATAGTCAAGCTTAGAGGGGAAAAAAAAAAAAAAAAAAAACACTACTGTGATGGAATCATTTTATTCTTGAAATCTGATAAAACTGGTATAAACTAAAGGTCATCTTGGCCATAAATCAATCTTAAGAAAGCGTCTACAAAATGCCTAGTTTTAAGCAACGTAACTTCCTGATGAGTCCTCTGTAATAAAGTAGCTGCAAAATGTTTATATAATGAGGCAACTTGTTTTATGAGATTACTACCCACAGACTGGTCAGGAGTTGAGGTCTTGTATTACTTTTCTATCGATGAGTAACAATTACCACAAATTTAGCAGCTTTAAAAAATCCCACTTATGGGAGTTGAACAATGAGAACATGTGGACACAGGGAGGGGAACATCACACACCGGGGCCTGTTGGGGATGGAGAAAAGGGGAGGGAGAGCATTAGGACAAATACCTAATGCATGTGGGGCTTAAAACCTAGATGACAGGTTGATAAGTGCAGCAAACCACCATGGAACATGTATACCTATCTAACAAACATGCACATTCTGCACATGTATCCCAGAACTTGAAGTCACATTTTTTCAAAAATCCCACTTACTAGTGCATAGTTTTGTAGACCATAAGGCCAGCATGGCATGGCTAGGTTCTCTTTAGCATCTGGAAGGCAATGAGTGTGTACCCGTTGACTGAATATTTCCTTTTCATGTATGCTATTGTTTCTCTGCCTCCTTGACCCTACAGGTCATTATTGTCTGGAGTTCTGAAACCATTGATTAAAATTGTCTATTCTGATTCAACATATCATATATACTATTTTCAATTTATGTTGCTTCGTACCAGAATTCTAGGATTATCCCCAAGATTTCCCTCTTCTTCCTCTGATGTACATGCTCCACCTAATCCCCCAGATTGGGAATTTGATGGATTTGCCTCCCAGGATTAGGTTACGTTATATGGCAGAGTTGACTTTAGAAAGGGAGATTATCCAGGTGGTCCTGACCTAATTGCATGACCCCTTTAAAGGCAGAGTCTTCTCTGGCTGGCAGTAACTACTAAAAAATGGGGACCTCAGTACTACAAATGCAGAAGACTGAATTCTGCTGATAACAAAATGAACTTGGAACTGGATTTTCCTCCAGAAAAAAAAAAATTTCTTTCAGGGAAAATTTCAGCCAGGTTGACATCTTGATTTCAACCTCATAAAATGCTAAATAAAGGGGATTCCATGATAATCAAGACAAGGACTCTGTCCTCATGGAGCTTAAAACCCTATCAAGGAATAGCCAGGTGTGGCGGCAGGCACCTGTAATCCCAGATACTTGGGAGGCTGAGACAGGAGAATCTCCTGAACCTCGGAGGTGGAGGTTGCAGTGAGCTGAGATCATGCCACTGCACTCCAGCCTGGGGGATAGAGTGAGACTCCATTTCGTATCAGATAAGCCTGGGCAACAGAGCAAGACTCCACTCCATCCCATCTCAGCTGTCTATGCTCTCAAAGCACCTCTGAATAACACCAAAGTAATCCATATCACATTGTCCCAAAATTGCTTATTCATACATTCATCTCCTCACTGTTTTGAGCTTCTTGAGAAGAGACACCATGCATAGCACTTGGCACATGGTAGGAGGCAGCAACAATGTTCACTGAATGAACTGAATTAATAAATACTGATGCCTTAAGAGGCAATGAATTCCTGCCTTACAAATATTTAAACAGAGACTAGACAATCATTTAGTGGGAGATGCAGAGAGAATTGAAGCATCGGATTACTGGACCGCTGAATAGGATCCTCCAAACCTGAGTTTCCTCGGGACTAGATGAAGAAAGCTAGCAAATGAAAAGTCACAGAGAAGAGAAAGTACTATGTTTGAGGAATAGCAAGTGGCTCTTTTGCTTGGACAAGAGAGGACAGGATGGAGATAGGGTTCCAGCAAGAAAGAGGTGACACACCCAAGAAAGTAAAGGGAAATTATTGAATAAATCTATTCTTTAAGAGGAACGGGCAAGGTAAAGTATCCACCCTGGGATGCCAAAGTCAACAGAGACGAGCAATAGCATGCGGCCATTTCCAGCCACGGATCTGAAGAAGCAAAAGAAGTGGAGTTACCAGAACACTGTGAAAGAGGGGTGGCTTGATAGGAGTCATGGCCTGGGTAGAGAAACAAGACTTGGTTACTGCCAGAATCAAGGACTGACAGGAAGAGAGGAGAGGAATAAGTATCCAGACATCCACCTCCCTCTGTCAATGGTCAAACCCAATGAAAAGCCAGAGAGTGAGGAAGCCCCAGTGAAGCATGTAGAACCCAGTCCCCCAAATGCCAGAGCACAGCAGAGAAGGCACCTGAAGGGTCCAACGGAGTGTAAGCAGCACAGATGGGGAAAGGGAAGCAGAGCCTGACTGTACCAGGTCTCGAGGGGCAGGCGAAGGGCTTAAGCATCATTCAGTGAGCCCTCAGGAGCCTCTGCAGTGTTTGAGGCATGACCCAGGCTCTTCCTGAGGATGACTAATTTAGTGGCTGTCATCAGAATGAACTCTGAATGAGAAGAGGCAATAGAAGGCAGGGAAACAAACTAAGAAACCACCGAAATGGTTGAAGCAGAAGGTGAGGTGCCTAAAGGAGGGGATGAGCTCATCATTGCTCTCAGTCACTCACAAGCTCCTCGTGCCCCAGCAGCTTGCTGCTTACCTTCCAGGTGAGCAGGGCACAAAGTCCTGGGGGTGGAGAAGCAAGTTTTTCTCTACACTGGGAAAACACGTCCATTGTTTAACTTTTTAGGCTCCCACTGATGTTCGCTTCACCTCCTTTCCTCTGTGGCTGAAATTACACTGAGTATTGCCAGCAGAAAGGAGCAACAGAGACTGAAGGTTACATCTGGAGCAGAAGGCAGTCACTGAGTTGCTTAGCACAGGAAGCCACTAAATGGATAGAGACATGCAGGGAGAAAGCTCTGCTTGATTGTCAGTAGCCACTTCCTAAAGATTCTGATGTCCTGAGGCTTTTCTACCCTCCTCTTCCTCACAGTGACCAAACCATCTTTCCTGTCTTGCCCCTTCCAAAAACTGTCTTCCTTGGGCCTCATGTCAACGGGACTCATTTTCTTGGGACTCATTTTCAGGCTTTAAATCCAAAGTCAGTCTGACAACTTTATGGGCACAGAGATGACCGGAAGATTAATATTGTTCCATGAAGCTTTGTCTTTCTGCACGAGTACATCCAGACTTTCTTCTTCCATTACCATTGCTCTTGTCTCCATGGAAGCTATGTCACACAAAGTGCGCACAGGCATCGGTGGACAGAGCCAGAGTGAGTGCCTGGTAGTGCCCTTCATCAGGTGGATAGGAAATAGCTCCAGCTGTATTTCTTGTTTCTGTTCAGAATAATAGTCTTGGGTTTTATTGGTATTATTATAGAAAGTTTCCTGAAAAAGAAAAAGCAGCTGCTGTTTGAGTTCTCAGCTGTTTTCTGATACACTATGCAACAAGGCCTCATTTGATTGGGATTTGCATCTTATTTTCTTCACTGCTTCATTAAAAGCTTAGCACCAGGAAGAGGATTATTTACAACATGGTATCGCTGAGGCCTGGAGAGCCTTTAAAGACTTGTCTCTGAACAAACTCCTTGCCAGGCTTTTCAAGATCAAGGTGTAGAGGGAAAGAGCAACCAAAAAAAAAGAAAAAAGAAAAAGGCTGAATTACCACACACTTAGAAGTTCTTCCCATACTTGTGACACTACCATGTATCATCAGCAATATGAATCAACAAATCTCAATAAATAAGTTTCTATTTCAGACTAAAGGGTGAAATGATACAAAGCAGCAACACCAAGTGTGTGACACACACACACTCTCTCTCTCTCTCTAACTTGTTCTAAAGCAGTCCTCCTCCCATGAGTGGAAGCCACATTCCAATTGGAGTTCTTACAACAAATAAAGTGTTTATGAGAATCTTCCCCACTAGCCCCACATCTGCCGGTCTGTCCACTCCCAAGGACGACAGGAACACCAGTCAACCAACTCATGGGCTTTTGCTTAGACTCAGGGCTGTGGTGGAGACAATCAGACAACCCTCAGTGGAAAATATCAAGGCCAGTTGAAGACCAAAGTGGCAAGAAACCACATGGAAACCACGTGTGTGTGCCCTGAAACAGTAAATAACGTTGTGTGAATTCAACCATTCATTCTGTTTATGAAGCCAGCACACAATTATTTATCTTACTACAGATGTGCTTTTTTGTGACATGTTTTTAAAAAACAATTTTGATGACAGAATAAAAAACCACTTTCTTTAACTCTCCCAATTTTTGTTCCTACATCTGTTTTCTGTACTAAGAACTGCACAAATGATTTGCATTGTTATTCTGATGTAATCTAAATCTCTTTTCTATAACTAGACTGGTTTCTTGTCTTTCAAATAGACACATGACAGCTGCCTTCCCAATAGAGCCCTGTGCAAAAAGGGGAGGTGCAACCCAAAGAGGGTTGGCAGCTGGAATTTCCCCAGTGTGGGTAGAAGACCTGGCAAACTACAGGCAGATGGAGATGACTACGTGGACAGACAGGACCCATGCGTTGCTGTGGCCATCGCTCATCCAGCTGCTCTTCTTTTTATCTTCTGAAGGGTGGCTCTTGGCTGCTGGCTGCACTTTCAGAAAGAACCCCACTTTCACAAGCCTCGAGGATCAGCTTTTACTCTTGCATCCTATTTTCTTGAGCAAAAAAAGAAGTGAATCAGTATTAGAAAGCTCTGAGAACAGGGAAAAGTGAGTAAACAAACTTATTTTTTCCTCTGAATGGAACATAAGTTCTTCATGGGCAGAAGCATAGTATAGATGGTTCATTATAAACTATCAATATAATATTAAAATAACCCAGTTAGGGGAGTAAACGGCTTCTTTTTAAATCAGACCCTCCTGGAACTGGAGAGAAGGAGAATACCAGGGTCTGGACTTTTTTGTTTTTTCAATAAAACATTGTTTTGGGTTTTCATTTTGTCAAAAGTCATTTTCTGACTGTGAAATTAAAAAAAGATCTATTTTTTTCAGCCTACATTAAGCAGTTCAGCTTATGAAGATGAATGGCCTCTGGCTGTTGTCATTACAATAAGTTGTTTAGTGTACGGTACTCAAAGGCAATATTCTCAAACCATTGTAAGCAGGATTTTTTTATTCTTCATTCAAGTAAACATGTATCACCTAGCTTCTATGGGTCTAGTATGGGCAAGGGATGTTCTTTGAGAATCATTTTCCAGGTAGAAGTTTATAATGAACCCCGCCTTTTACCTCACCAATTTATAATGGCATGTGCTTGAAAAGTAGCTCTCCAGGGTCTCACCTGCATGATCTGCACATCCAGAACAGGGAACACTAACTGGCATTAAGGTACATAGGAGAAAACATACAGCCCAGCACTAACGCACACTGACTCCGAAGCTAGCTGTCTGGGTTCAGTTCCTACATCTGCCACTTGCTAGATCAACTAGAAAAACAATTTCTCATTCAAGTAATAATACAAACAATTTACGTAAGGACTCAGCACGTAGTAAGGTACTCTACTAAGTGTTAGTTATTATTAAGAGCCTGGTTTAACAGGGCTCTAAGCCACCACCCAGAGAAACCACTGAGAACCCAAGGCCTAGCCTTCCTCCTACTGAAGTGGTCCGAGTCATTCCCTCCACTTCCCCCCAGCCCTGCTGATGCTGCCCTGTCTTGCTAGTGATGCCACCCTAACAACATGAATGCCTTCACTGCCGCCTTCTCCAGCCTCTCAGTGTTGCCCTGTCAGTCTCCTGAGTTGATCCTGTGGCTCTCTCAAATAGAAGGGAGGATTCTCTTTCCATCATTGTAACTTTTTACCAGACCTTTAAGTGTGATCTCTCTGTTTTTTAATAAATCTCCCACAAAGGGTAGCTTACTCTTTTAGTTTCCTTCAGAACTATCTTCCAAATAACTCAAGAAAAGCAATCCCCTGGGCAAAGTCAGAAAATATTTGAGTGGTAGCTTAAATAACCTGCTCAACAAGTCTCTTCCCACTGATTATGTTACTGTTCCACCGAGGTAGTTAGGCTACTTGATCTCGCCCTATACGTGAGTATCATTATACTTTTTATACAGTAGTACCCTCTTATCTGTAGTTTCACCTTCCATGGTTTCAGGTACCTGTGGTCCAAAGATAGATGGCTATAGGCAAACCTCACTTTATTTTGCTTCACAGATATTGCATTTTTTACAAATTGAAGTTTTGCAGCAACCCTGCGTTGAGCAGTCTATTTGGCACTAATTTTCCAACAGCATGTGCTCACTTCATGTCTGTCAGCAATTTTTAAGAATAAGTATTTTTTTTTTCTTTTGAGGTGGAGTCTCACTCTTGTTTTCCAGGCTGGAATGCAGTGGTGTGATCTGGGCTCACTGCAACCTCTGCCTCCCAGATTCAAGTGATTCTCTCTCAGCCTCCCAAGTAGTTGGGATTACAGGTGTGCACCACCACACCTGGCTAATTTTTATATTTTTAGTAGAGCCGATGTTTCACCATGTTGGCCAGGCTGGTCTTGAACTCCTGACCTCAGGTGATCCACCCGTCTTGGCCTCCCAAAGTACTAGGATCACAGGCATGAGCTACCACACCCAGCCAAGAATAAGCTATTTTTTATTTAAGATATATACGTGATTTTTCTAGACACTTAATAAGCTACAGTGTCATGTAAACATAACTTTTGTATGCACTGGGAAACGAAAAAAAAAAAGTGTGACTCACTTTACTGAGATATTTGTTTTAATTGTCTAGAACCAAACCTATAATATCTCTAAATATGCCTGTACAGAAAATAAGATTTTAAAAGACAGAGATAACATTCACATAACTTTTAGTATAGTATGTTGTTATAATTGTTCTATTATCAGTTATTGTGGTTAATCTCTTGCTGTATCTAATTTACATGTTAAACTTTATCATAGGTATGTATGTATACAAGAAAACATAGTGTATATAGAACTCAGTACTATCCTTAGTTTTAGACATCTGGTGAGAGTCTTGGAATTGGATCCCCAAAGATAAAGACAGACTATTTTATATCCCCACACATACCTCACATCAACACACACAAGCATACACATGCACACACACACACACACAGCCTTGCATAACACTTTACTGGAGAATTTTAGCCTCCTTATCTTGAGGATTAATCAACAATTCCAAATTTTCTTTACCATATTTTCAGGGCACCTATCAAGTTGTCATGCAAATAGAGTTCTGAAGTCTGTTAGCCTCTGTCTGGAACTATATATAAGACTTCCTTAATCCTGTGTGTTTCCTGATGTTTACCTGTTAGTATTTCTTAAATGATGATCAAGAACCATTGACATCAAAATCACCTGAGCAGTCTTGTTAAACATTTATATCAGCTGAGTCAGAATCTCTGGGACCCTAATTAGGATGGCTATTATGAAAAAGTCAAAAAATAACAAATGCTGGCAAGGATGGAGACAAAAGGGAACTCTTCTATTCTGTTGGAAATGTAAACTAATACAGCTAATTAGGAAAATAGTATGGAGGTTCCTCAAAAAACTACACATAGAACTACTGTATGATCTAGCAATCCCTCTACTGGGAATTTATCCAAAGGAAAGGAAATCAGTATATCACAGAGACATTTGCACTCCCATGTTTATTGCAGCACTATTCATAATAACTAAGATATAGAATCAACCTGGGTGTCCAACAACAGATGAATGGATAAGGAAAATGTAGTATATATACACAATGGAATACTACTCAGCCATAAAAAAGGATGAAATCCTGTCACTCACAATAACATGGATGGAACTGGAGGACATTATGTTAAGTAAAATAAGCCAGGAACAGAAAGTTAAACATCACGTGTTCTCACTCATCTGTAGAAGCAAAGAAAAAGTTGATCTCATAGAAGTAAGAAGAAAAACAGGATACTAGAGGCTGGGAAGGGTAAGGGAAAGGGGAATAGAGAGAGATTTGTTAAAGGATATAAAACTTCAGCTAGAAAGAAGAAATACATTCTAGTGTTCTATGCCACTAGGATGACAATAGTTAACAATAATATGTTATATAGTCTCAAATAGCTAGAAGAAGGATATTGAACACTCCCAACACAAAGAAATGATAAATGTTTAAGATGATGGGTATGCTAAGTACCCTGATGTGATCACTGTACTTTATATATATCAAAACATTACTATGTACCCCATGAATATATACAAGTATTATTTATCAATTTTTTAAAAATTAAATAAAATTTTTTTTTTAAATAAGACAGAAAAGAATCCCTGGGCATAAGAGTCAACATTTTCAATTTTTGTAAGCTCTACCTTGATATACTCTGAAGTTTGAGAACTACTGTTCTGCATCATTTTGAAATATATATTGTTTTGAAACAAACATTAACTGCATTAACATGCATTATGTGTCTATCTGATCACTTAAATTATTGTAAGCAATTACAGTGATATTGAACATAAAATCCTGTATGCCACCCTTTATTATTTAAAATATGCTCCATCACTAAGGTGAAGAATGTCTGCAAAGCAGGAAAACCTCTGGTCTCAGGAACCAATGAGAACAAGTCAAAGAATTGGTACAAATGTACAACTGAAGCCCCAATAGCAAGTCCAAACAGCCTCTCGGTTAAGTACATGAACACCGCAGTCAGCAAGACCTGGATTCAGTTCCCAGTATGGCCACTAACTCCCTGTGTGACCTTCAATTTTCTTAACCAGTCTGTGCCTCAGTTTTCTCACCTATAAGATTTAGGTACTAATATGAACCTCATAGATTTATTCTAAGAATGAATCAAGCAAACGTAGGCAAGGTATTCAGTACAGTACACAGTAGGCCCAGTAAGTCATTATTTCTGGATAAAAAGTAACCCCAATGGATTCCAAATAAACCAAACAGCTCTCATCTAAATAAAATCTTCAAGATTGTTAGCGAGCTGCTGGCCTGATGCCACTTTGCCTTCTTTCCAAGTACCTGGATAGCTTGATAGTGTGATCTTCAAAGCACGACAGAGCAAAGCAAAACAACATGAGTCCAAACAGCCAGATATTCTACCAGACAACTGCAGCCCTAGAGAGGAGTCAAGAAAAGGTGGGCAAAATCCAGAGAATAAACCATCTTCAAAAGTGGGACAGATTCGCTCAATAGATATTCATAGAGCACCGGTACCAAGCACTGTGCGGTGCTGGGAATACAGCTCAGAACAGACTCTCTTCCCTTGTGGAGCTTATACCCCAGTGCAGGGAAGCAGATAATAAACAAGTAAATTATCAAAATATAAAACATACAATACTGTCTGATGGTGAAACATGCTGTAGAGAAATGGAAAGCAAGGTTGAAGGAAAAAGAGAGCCAGGTTGAATAATAATAAAGATAAAGCAGAAAAATCTATTACAAGAGATAAGGGAGGAGAAATTGCTTTTCCCTACTCTCTATCATCCACTCCATACAGCACTTCAGACATCAGATTTGTGGGGGTTTTCCACACATGACAAGCAAGTAGTTCTATAGCAGACACCAGCTGAGTATCCCCTAATTCAATTCAATTCTGACACTATCCACCTATACATAGCATCAGATAGTACAGGTTGAAGGCTCAGTACCACAAGATAGCCCCTCACTTCAGATGCCAGTGGCAAGTAGTAGGTTGTCACCATGTCTGACTGACTGAGTATAAAACGGGGTTCCCACAACCCTTTCCTTGGGTGCAATTGATTTGCTAGAGTGGCTAACAGAACTCAGGAAAACACTTTACCCATTTATTAAAAGATGCACAGGGCAAGGTATGGATCAAGTAACACACCACCCTCCAGGAACCCCCACAAGTTCATCTATCAGGAAGCTCCCCAAACCCAGTCCTTTGGGCTTTTATGGAGGCTTCATTACATAGGCACAACTAGTTAAATCATTGGATATTGGTGATCAATTCAATCTTTAGCCCCTCTACCATACCAGAGGGTTGAGAGTGGGGATGAAAGTCCCAACCCTTTAATCATGCTTTGGTCTTTCTGGGTGACCAGCCCCATCCTGAGGCTACCTAGGGTACCAGCTACCTCACTGGCAAACAAAAGACACCTAAACTGGTCAGGCATAGTGACTCACACCTGTAATCCCAACACCTTGGGAGGCCGAAGCAGGAGAATCGCTTGAGCCCAGAAGTTTGAGACCAGCCTAGACACATGGAGAAACTCCATCTCTACAAAAAATACAAAAATTAGCCAGGTGTGGTGGCGTATACCTGTAGTCTGGAGGCGGAGGTGGGAGGATTGCTTGAGCCTGGAAGGTAGGGGTTGCAGTGAGCCGACTGCACCACTGCACTCCAGCCTGTGTGACGGAGCCAGATCCTGTTGCAAAATAAAAACACCCAGACTCAGAACTTTTTAATTTCTCTGCCCTTTCAGTCATTCTACTGGTGTTATCCAGCACTCACTGTGCCCAGAGCTCTCTGTAGAAGAAGCAACTGGAAGAGGCTCTGGCCCCTCCAGGAGTTTACAGGCAGACTCAGAAAGAAGGTTCAGCCCTTTGGAGTGAAAGAAAGCAAAGGAATGAGCTTGCTCTGAGGTGCAACTAACAAATGCAAGAGGGGACTAAGGGCTTCAGGTGATACTGTTTGGAGCTAAATTTGATTTCCGTTATGAAGACCCTTTGGAAGGAGTGCGGACAGAGATATCTGCGTGTCAGTCTGTGCAGCTCCTCGCTGCTGGGATAAGTGCTGGGTGAGACTGTGCTCCGGCTGCACAAAACAAGACCCCAGAGAAGGGCCACAGTATGAGCCCCACTGGCAGCTGCTTGCCACAGGGAAACCAGTCACAGACAAGGTTATTAAAGCCCACACCTCCACTGCTGGATCCCATTTTTAAGATTGAAAAAGCTGAATATTAGTGCCAATTTACAAGTCAGAGCTACCAAAAACTCAAATCATAATTAAGAAAGGGCGAATTATATTTACTGGGAAAAACAAATTGCCACAAAGAGAGTGCTGGAACAAGTACTAGGAACATGCAGTGCCCATTTCATTCTTTTCTCTGGTCAATTTAAGGGTGTTTTAAAAGCAAAGAGGCAGCAGTTAGAGAGGAAGCTGAGGGAACAGTGCAAACACACAGAGGAATGAAACTGGAGTGGGGGCCTCATGATCCTGAGCCAGACCAGATGGAATGCGGATCTGATCATGCTACTCCTTGTTTAAAACCCTGCAGAGGCCGCCCACTCTGCTTTAAGTAAACCCCAAACTCCTTCACGTGGCCCACAAAGACAGGCAGAATCTGGTTCCTTGCCTGGCTGTATCTCACCATTTGCCAGAAAGGGATATACTGGTTGGTTTAAGCCGAGCAGGTTCCACCGCTGGAGCCAGATGCGGTATCCAATCCATGCCAGATGCATAGCTGAGCAAAGCAGAACAAGACCCTAGAGACAAAAACCCAAGTCTGTTAAAGAAATGAAGAAATAGACACCAAGAAAGCAATCAACAAATACCCATTTTAAAGGTTAATCAACTTTCCAAAGCAGTGTTCAAGTTTTTCCACCATGTAAAAAAGTATTCTATCACTCCTGCACTGCTTAGAGAAACTGATTCTTAGACTCAGACAGAACTGTGGAGACAGAGCCCAGTCTAATCCCTCTTGTTACAGCAATTAAGGCATAGAAAAGTGAAGTAATCACCCCAGTTAGTGCCCTTGAAAAGAATAATACCTAATTGTTTTTATTTCTGAGCTGACACACTCCTTCTAGTATGTCATTACTTCACAACCAGGACAGAATCAAACCATAGGATTTATCGATTGTTATTCTAAAATATACAGTTTATTGGCAGAAAGAGTATGTTTGTTGGGTTTGTAAGGAAGGGAGTAGGTAGAAAAGAATGAAAGAATGGCAAAAGAGAGCAGTTTTAATATCATTTTAATTTTGTTTTAATTCATAAACTTTCTTTTTTATATTTTATTTTATATGTTTATTTTAGACTCAGGAGTTAGATCTGCAGGTTACATGGATATATTACGTAATGCTGAGATTTGTGTTTCAATTGAATCTGTCACCCAAATAGTGAACATAGTACCTGATAGGTAATTTTTCAACCCTTGGCCTCCTCCCTCTCTCAGTATTTGGTTTTCTGTTCCTGTTAACTCATTTAGGATAATGGCCTCCAGTTGCATCCATGTTGCTGCTAAAGACATGATTTCATTCTTTTCTATGGCTGCATAGTATTCCATGGTGTATATGGACCACATTTTCTTTATCCAATCTGCCGTTGATTGGGCACCTAGGTGGAGTCCATGTCTTTGCTATTGTAAATTCACAGAACTTTCTAATGCATTTACTAACACTTAAAGCAACAGCTTTTCTTACAGTTGAGCAAATGTGACATCCAGAACTTTGATAATAAGAATCCATATAGTAACAATAATTGGGCTTATAAGTCCTGGTTCCCAGGCTGAACACCATTTGGGGAAAAGACAAGTTGTTGACTCTGCCCTCAGCACTGATATGCTTGAAATCTTCTAGTGGATCCTCATTTGGAATGGTTTTGATGTGAGGAGGCACTCTTCAGGGTACAGAGAGTAAACACTCATGTTGGTCGATTTTCTTTAATTTTTTTTTTTTTTTTTAATTTTAGTTTAAGTTCCAGGATACAAATGCAGAACGTGTAGGTTTGTTACATAGGTATATGTGTGCCATAGTGGTTTCCTGCACCTATTAACCCCTCATTTAGATTTTAAGCCCTGCATGCATTAGCTGTTTATCCTAATGCTCTCCCTCCCCTTGCCCCCGACCCCCCAACTGGCCCCAGTGTGTGTTGTTCCCCTCCCTGTGTCCATGTGTTCTCATTGTTCAATTCCCACTTATGAGTGAGGACATGCAGTGTTTGGTTTTCTTTTCCTGTGTTAGTTTGCTGAGGATGATGACTTCTCGCTTCATCCATGTCACTGCAAAGGACATGATCTCATTCCTTTTTATGGCTGCATAGTATTCCATGATGTATATGTACCACATTTTCTTTATCCAGTCTATCATTGATGGGCATTTGGGTTGGTTCCATTGATGGGCATTTGGGTTGTAAATAGTGCTGCAATAAATATACGTATGCACGTGCCTTTATAGTAGAATGATTTATATTCTTTTGGGTATATACCCAGTAATGGGATTACTGGTTCAAATGGTATTTCTGCTTCTAGATCCTTGAGGAATCGCCACACTGTCACCTGCAATGGTTGAACTAACTTACATTCCCACCACATGTTGGTCAATTTTTTTAAATCACAGAGCATATGTCTTCATCTATGTTGTCATATATGGCAGTATTTCCTTCTTTTTCAAGGCTGAATAATATCATATTTACAGTTGTCACTTGGTATCTACCACAGATTGGTTCTAGGACCCTCAAGGATACCAAAATCCAAGGTTGTACAAGACCCTTATATAAAATGGCATAATATTTGCATATAACCTACTTACATCTTCTGATACACTTTAAATCACCTCTAGATTACTTTTAATAGCTAATATAAGGTAAATGCTATATAAATAGTTGTTATACTATATTTTTTATTTGTATTATTTTTATTGTTTGGGGATTTTTTTCATACTACATTTTTTATCTGTGATTACTTGAACCTGTGGATACAGAGAGCTAGCTGAATATACCACATTTTCTTTATCCATTCATTCGTTGATGCACAGTTTGTTTCCACATTTTAGCTATTGTGAATAGTGCTGCAACAAATATGAGCGTGCAAATATCTCTCTGAGATCCTGATTTCAACTCTTTTGGATAAACACTCAGAGGTAAGATTGCTGAATCATAAAGTAGTTATTAAAGGATAAATACGGTATGATTCCACTCACATGAGGTATCTAAAATAGTCAAACTCATAGAAGCAGAGAACAGAATGGTGGTTATCAGAGGTTGAGGAGAAGGGGAAATGGGGAGTTGCTAGTCAACAGGCATGAAGTTTCCGCTGTGCAGCATGAAGAAGCTCTAGAGATCCGCGGTACAAAATTGTGCCTGTGGTTAACGGTCCTGTGTTACACACTTTAAAAGTGTTCCAATCTTACCATAACTTTTTTTTTTTTTAATAAATCATAAAGCAACCCATGCTCTAGGACCTGTGAACTCTCAGTCAGGTCACAAAACTGCATTTCACATTCAGGGCCGAACAGCTAGTAAGAGCCAGTTATGGGCTTGGGAAGAATGAATCAAAAATTGGCAAATCTTCCCAGTGGCCTGGCAAATCTATCCACTAGAAGTCATACCTCCTCCAGGTGAGGAGGGGCCAATTCAAAGGCAAACAGCTCACTCAGAGGAAGTTTGTCTTAAGCCGTTATTTACTTTAGTATCTCAGCAGGAATTAGTTTAGCTGAAGTGTGGCTCTCGCCTTGCTGCCCTGCCCAGATTCCTCCCTCTGCCCTTCCGCTCCTGCAGGCCTTCCTCTCCTGCAGGCCTTCTTTAACCCTCTGGCCCAAATTCTCTTCCTAATGTAAGTTGAATTGTGTGATTCTTCTGCTTAAAACAAACACCTTGACAAATTTAAAAGTTCGTATAATAAATCCCCTTGTTAACACCCACTAACACCCAATAAACCCCTCTTTTTAACCCATTAACCTTTGTTTGAGGTCCGGATCCCCTAACCATAATTCATCCTGTGCTCTCATCCACCAAACCACAGAGGCCACCTCCCAGGTCACCTTCACTTTCACGCCTACTATTCTTATTCTGGCTGTATTCTCCACTGAGAGTCCTTCCCTGCCTGAACTGTAGAACAAAGCTTGACCAATTTTTAAGGCCCAGGTAAACTTTATCCCTTCTCTCAATTTTCCTCCATAGTTTTCCTTTTCACATTCCATTCCTCCCCATACAAATATAACATTATGTTTCAGTCATTTCTTTGACTTTTGGTCTCCTACAAGGCAAGAACTGTATTTTACTCACCATTGGGTTGCCAGCCATTGTGCAGAGTAGATGCCCAACTAATATCCATTGAGTTGGATTGAATTATTTAATATCTGTCTTGCTTCAAGCCAGATTCAAATCACACCTTCTTTCAGAAGTCACCCTAAACTATCCTAACTGTAGCCTCAGCCAGTGTCTTGAAGCAGTCTGATTCCTCCTTCTCTTAACTCCAATCTACAAGTGCAGCTCCAGATCCAAATCCCAGGACCCAGTATGAACCAAGTCACCCAGACTAAGTAACTCCAGCCCACATTCCAAATACTGTAAAGTTGTAAATCTACAAATACTGTAAATTAGTATTTGTAGATTAAATAATCATAAATGCCTTAGCTGGGAGGACAAAAAAAAAAAAAAAAAACAAGAAATTTATGATAACGGTAAAGGTCTAGAGGAACTAGTGTTGCCAGAAATGTCAGGCTTAGAGGAGATACTAGAGTTTGTATTGACTCCCCATAAGAAAGGGTATTTTAACCATCATCATAGTATTTCCCATTCATTGAGGGCCAATAATGGGCCAGGCTATGCCTGCTGTATTACCTGTCTTTCCTATAATCCTCACAACCATCCTTTGAAGAAACTGAGGTTCAAGGAAGTCATTATATTTCTGAAGCTGATACAGCCAAAAAATGAAAGCACTGAGATAATAACTCAGCCCATGTTCTTACTGCATGGTCCAAAGTACCATGGTCTTTCCACTACACTACAAATCAAGGAAACAAGTATCACCAGCTCCTCTATTTTGCCAGAGCTTCCTAGTCCCTAAAAAGCTCTCATGTCCCTTGGAAATTTCCAACAAGTTCAAAAATGTGTAAGAAAGAGAAAGAATTTTCCTAGAATAATTAGGGAATAACACACAGTTAGGTGTACAAAGCAAGAAGGGAAGTTTTTCTGCCCAACAACAGTGTTTATTCCTCTGCTCAACTTTGGTACTAAACATAAAGCAAAACAAACTCTGGACATTTTAATGTTGTTTTCTTATTGGAGAATCTGACTTCTACTTCATAGGACAGGAAAACAGACCACTAAGCAGAATGAAGCATGGGGGCTCCTTCTAATAAGACTTTATGGCTGAGCTTCTGTAGGTTCTGTATCAGCCTGAAAGATCCCTTGGCCCCTCTCCTAATTGCAGAGGCTGTTCCTAGCATGAACACTGGATAAGCTGCCCACGGCTTGGAGGCATGCTAGGCAGAACACCCTCATGGCTTCCAGGCAGCTTCATTGGATGCCAAGAATTAATTAATTAGCCCTGAGGACTTTTAGAGCAAGAGTCAATGGGAGTTATTATATAAGCTTGGGACTAGAGCATCATAAAGACAGGAAGCAGATGCAGCAGAGCCACAGACCTCCCACTCCCTGGCACTCCAGCTGCTGTCTGGAGTATTGGTGAGTGCATTGGGTTTGGAGTCAAAAGCCCAAGTCTGGGTCTATGGGGACTTTGCATCTTGCTAACCTTTCTGAGTCTAATTCCTCATCTGTAAATGAGAAGAATAATCCCTGCACTACTCATTGCACACGGCTTAATAAGGCTCAAATGAGGTATTTGTATGTGAACGCTCTATAAAAACTATAAATGTTCTCTTGACTGCTCCCATAGCAATCTCTGCTTCCTTAACAAGCATTTATCATACTTTACAGTTATTACTTTTTTGTCTGTCTTTATCTTCTAGGCTATACATACCATAAAGACAGAGACTAGATCAATATTTCTCACCACTGTCTCCCAGTATCTATGACAGTACTGGACACTTGGTTGATGCTCAGTAAATATTTGCAAGATGAATGAATGAATGAATGAATGAATGAACGAATGAATGAATGAATGAATGTAGTCCTCTACAGTGTTCATTTCTTTTATGAAAATCTCATGGCATGGTAAGAACAAACCCCGTGTCATCATCACTGTCTTAATTTATCTCAGTTACTTCCAACTTTATTTCACTTTATAACTAAAACCATTCATCAGACACAGCTGTGGTACTCAAGAAGTATATAATCCACAGGGAGTAAGGCATGTACAAACAAAACAATCAAATAGTAGCAAACAGAGCAAATGCCATTTCTGACAGATTCCCCTTTTTATTTCAACTTTTTTCAAAGACAATTTCTGGGGTAATTGCCAACATCCTAAAACTGTAAGTTTCCATATTTATAGGCCATGGACCTAGTATAACCAGGTGGACTATTTTAAATATAAATTCAATCATGTAGAAATTCCAGAGTTTTTTTTTGTGGAGGAATGACTTCCTCAAAGCTCTGAGAACCAGAAGTAGACAATATGTGAGATAGACAGTACGTCGAGACAGGAAGTGTAGTTGGGCGGTGGGGGGGGGTGTTGAGGTTGCGTCTATAGATTCTAGTGAAACATTTTGTGGAACTAAAGAGTCAGACTCAAACTTAAAGGTAGGCTCTATCATTTACTAAGATTTTCATGCGATGAGAAGAATTGGAAAGCCAACACATGGCAGAAGTTCAATGCCCCAATATTTTTAGTACTTTAAAATTACAAATATTCTTTTAACTGCTTTTAGGTGGAACAAATATGCAAACTAACCTAATAGCTTGAGCAAGCCGCTGAGGGTTTCTTTTGAGGGATATTTTTCTCTGGGTCTACAGGGGAGCTAAGAACAAAGACATCATGTAACACAGGGAAGCTTGGGAACACTTCTAACAGGGAAGAGTTGAGTGATGTCTTTACCACTATGGAGAAGAGTGAACAGGAGAAGGTAAAATGATGAAAACAGCAAGCTGGGCAGTCTAATAGAAAAGCCTTCTCTTTTTGATATGCTAGAAGCAATTGATCAGCTATTGAACCCTGCAGTAGTTAAGTCTGAGAGATTTTAGAATTCCTTAATCATTTCTAACACCTCAATAAAGACAACAAGCAAATACATGATGAATAAAATTTCCAGTGTATTTGTTATTGAACAAATAATTGTAAGAATGAAGCTCAGTATTACTTATTTGCTGTAAGTTAATTTTTTTTTTTTTTTTTTTTTTTTTTTTGAGGCAGAGTCTTGCTCTGTCGCCCAGGCTGGAGTGCAGTGGCGCTATCTCGGCTCACTGCAAGCTCCGCCTCCCGGGTTCACGCCATTCTCCTGCCTCAGCCTCCTGTGTAGCTGGGACTACTGGCGCCTGCCACCACGCCTGGCTAATTTTTTGTGTTTTTAGTATAGATGGAGTTTCACCGTGTTAGCCAGGATGGTTTCGATCTCCTGACCTCATGATCTGCCCACCTCGGCCTCCTAAAGTGCTGGGATTATAAGTGTGAGCCACCGCGCCCGGCCTATAAGTTAATTTTAAGCATTTACCTGGGATAAGTGCCTATGATAGACACTTTGGGAAGTATAACAGAGGCTGAAAGTTGTCCCCCAATATCTATTCTCCCCTTTGTTCACAGCTGAGAGTGTTAGATGATTGAGTTTAACAAATAAAGACTGCATTTCCCAATTTCCCCTGAAACTAGGTGTGCAAATGTGACTGTTCTATCAACAGGATATCAAAGATGTGTCATAGCAGCTTCCACGAACTTTCCTTTGGAGAGAGCTGGTCCATACAATTAGCTCCCTTGTCTCTCCCTCCTTTCTTCTTCCTGAAACAAAGATGTTGCCATCTTGAAGCTAAGGACAACCACACTCTTAGGATGGAGGATCAGTGAGATGGAAGGAGACTGCAATCCTGAGGACTTCCAGAGCAAGAGTCATGACCAGCCTATCCTGCCTACCTTCTGACTTTTATATAAGAAACAACACACTTCTGTCTAGGTGAAACCACTATTGTTTTTGGAGGTTTTCTGTTACTGCTGAACCTAAGGTTCATTGATACAGAAAAGACACCATATTCAGAGGAAATAGGAAATAGTCCTCAACTTTAAGAAATATCATAAACTTGAGAAGGATGTGAGTAGTATACTTTTCACGGAGCAGAAAATTATGAGTTTCACAAGAGAGATCGAACAAAATATCATTGAAGATGGAAAAAATAAAAGGGAAACAAATCACTTCTGTTAGAAGAGCATAAGAGAAGGAATCATGACTCAGGTGATATTTGAGACAAGTCCTGAAAGAAGAATAGAATTGTGATAGATGAAATGAGGAGGCATTGAAATAGGAAATGAAAGGCAAACTAGGCAGAACGAACAGCATTATAAAGGCATGGAAGTGGAAAAGCATGAATTGTGTTCTGGGAATGTTAGATGATTGAGTTTAACAAGAGCACAGGTTGTAGTGATTGTTACTGACCACCCAATGGACTTATTTCTTCAACCTGCTGAATTTTATTTCATGACCTTTGCCACTAGCTGACAGCATACTATTATATTGACTTTACATTGTCTGTTTATTTTTCTAGAGTTACTAAAATAAAAGTTCTCAAACTTTTGGTCATTATCAAAATTATTTAAAGCCCCAAAGAGCTTTTGTTTATGTGAGTTATATCTATAAATACTTACAGTATCAGACATTTAAATTGAGAAAATTTTAAATATTTAAATATTTATTCATTTTTTAAATAAACCCATTACATGTTTAACATATTGTATGGGCCAGAGTTCTCTGGAGAAACAGAACCCATTGTGTGTGTGTGTGTGTGTGTGTGTGTGCACGCATAAGAGGGGATTTATTATGGGAATTGGCTCACATGATTATGGAGCCCAACAAGTCCCATCTTATGCCATCTGCAAGTTAGAAAACAACTTGCAGTTGTGTGTGTTCTAAGTCGTGTGTGTGTGATTCATTCTAAGTCGAATGGCCCAATAACCAAGGGAGTGGAGGGTGTAAGTCCCAAACTCCCAAGGCCCAGACACCTGGAGTTCTGATGTCCAAAGGCAGGAGAAGATGGATGCCCCAGCTCCAGAAGGTAAATTTGCCTTTCCTCTGCCCTTTTGATCTATCTGAGCCCTCAGTGGATTGGAGGATACCTGCCCACATTTAGTGAGGGCAGATCTTCCTTACTCAGCTCACTGATTCAAATGCCAATCACTTCCAGAAACACCCTCACAGACATGCCCAGAAATAATGCTTTGCCAGCTATTTGGATATTCCTTAACCCAGTCAAACTACAGCTAATATGAACCATTACACATACATTCATGGAAAAAAAACTACCTTTCAAACAAAGAAAAATTAGAGGAGTGGCATTGCTTTGCATTTTTGTGATGCTCCTTAATGTCTGGCTTCATAGAAGACAACTGGTTTCCTATGTCTGCTTCTATATTCAGTCTGTTTGTGATATCACATGTCAGGTAGCCTCTGGGAAACTTCACGTATATACATTTTTTTTAATGAGAAAAATGACAAATATCATCATAACAAATCATTTTGACTTGGCAGATACCCTAACAGGGTCTCAGAGACCCTCAAGGTCCCCCGATTACACTTTGAGAACTGCTGAACTAGAATATAAGCTCAGTAAGGGCAGAGACTATATATCTGTTACATTCCAGCACCTAGACCAGAGTCTGGCACATAGTAGGCACTCAATAAGTACTGGTTAGTTAAATATATGAACCTGAGGCTATAGTGTGAAAGATATTGAGTGCCAGGCTAATAAGTTTAGAATTGACTTAGTAGACACTGGGCAACCAGTAGAGGTTTCTGAGCAAGTAAATGTAACAGTCTGATTAATCTGACCACACCAAGGAGGACGAGCTGGAGAGAAGAACGACTTGGATCAGAAGTGCCAATTAGGATACTTTTAATGTAGTCCAAGAGAGTAACAGAGAGGTTTTGAAGTAGGATGAAGACTGTGCAAACTGAAAGAGGAGGACAGAAGTGAGAAATTCCCCGATACACTGTGTTAGCCCTCAACTAGAAATCCATCAATCTATGTAGGCTTGCCTTTAACAGTATGATCTTGAGCAAGTCAATCAACTCCTTGTTCAATACACTCTTCATTAGTAAAATAAAATATTGTATTAAACATGGATTGTCACTTTCTCTGCAATGACTCAAAGTAATTTACAGATAATAGTTATATCACTAAAATACTAATTTTAAATGTCACAAAATCTTAATTTCTTATTGCTAACTTTTCCTGCATTTACTTTTGCTAATATTGGTTATTAACCATGTCCTTTAAAAGTAAGATTAGAGAATCAGTATTAAACTTCAATATTAGTTGAAGTGTTTGCTTGGGGGAAAACCATGTATCATTTGTTAAGGCCTTTTAACTTATTTAAATCTCAAGTGATTCCTACAATATAGTTATTTTCCACACTTTCCAATTGGGAAATACTAAGAAATGTACTCAAGACTTCATACCTTGTAGTAACAAGACAGAATTCAAAAAGATATGTATGATTCTAAAACATATAGTCTTCCTGTAACACTACTCCAAAGAAATTGAGATACCATTTAAATTTGGATATGTTGTTATTAATTTGGACATCTTGATTGATAAGCATAAAAATATAACACATTTGGAATTAAACTGACTACCACCTTAATTATCTAGAAATATCAGAGAAAATCCAACTCTACAAGGTTCAACATGGCAGGAAAATGGCTATATCCAGATCATTAAAATGTATAGGAAACTACAGGAAAAGGTGAAGGAAGGAGTTAAGACCTTGCAGAAACTTGAGGGAAACAGAAAAAACAATCACCTCATCTTATTTTCAAACCTGAATACACCACTGAGAAAGAAACAGGCTCTGTTCTTCATCATTTCTTGGTTCGTTTTTGGCTGAAGTGGATTTAGGTCCATGCTGGGAATAAATAGGATATGCTCTGAAGTGGTTACCAAATCAGCAATGGCTCAAGTAGTATACTCATGAACATTATTCCAACTGTCTGACTCAGATGTCAGCTCAGATTTCAACTCCCTGCAGCCATTTGGTTGAAAGGATTTCATAACTTTCAAGGAAGCATTTAAAGTTTGTATTTCATCTCAAGGAAAGTAAAGGACATATTTGTTCTCTGCCTTGGATCAGAAATGTGCTTGATTTTGTCAAGATTGCATAGAGAGAGAACACTCAACTCTCATCTCTTTAAAATTACTTCTCATTGCATCCCTTTTCTGTCTAACTTCACAGCAATTGTTTGAAGACCAATACAGTCACCTTTCCTTACCTACTTCTGCAGTAGTATATTCCGAAATTATAACATCAGAGCTAATTATTGTTTTATAGTATACTGAGATACATGTATAAACTCCTGATTATTACTCATTTTTTCAGTAAACTTTGCTTGAGAATCTATGATATTCCAAGCATTATGTTAGGCACTAGGGATCCAAAAATGAATAAAACAGGTCCTTACCTTCAAAGTGGTTATATTTAGTGGGGAGAGAGTCAGACAAGTAAGTAGATATGTCTTTCATTGATGAGTTCATATTAAACAAATATTTTAGCAACCACTATTTTCCAGATGTTCATATCAGATGTTGGCGATACAAAGATAAAAATTTACTCCTCAACAGTAAAGTAACACTATCCAGGTAAAGCAAAGAAAAATTCAGAAGGGAAAAAAAAATGTAGTTTACAAATCAGAAAGCTATGGGGGTTCTAAAATGATTCATGTAGAAATGTGATAGACTTTTCCTGGGATAAACCTATACTTTTAGAAATAGGGTGAAAGAACATGCAGAAGGTAGTCAGGAGGGCAGAAAAATGGGAAAGGAAGAAGAGCAATGCCGTGGAAGCTCTGCCTGGTGAATTAACAGCGTGAGAATGTTCCTATGTGGCTTTGAGAAAACAAGCCAACTGAGTTTAGAGTGTGCACCTTTGAGATTTTTCCATGACTTCCATCATGGCTATAGATTAGCAGGTTGTTTATGTCACAATCAAGCCTGGGTATAGAGAGTAGGGATGGAGAGAAGTACTGGTTAGTAGCTAAGTGCAAAATTGCCCTAGCATAAGATTCTGGTGAAAAATACCAACTGCTTTTTGGACATATCCTTTTACCCATTTTGATTCCAACCCAACACCGTTCTCTATATGTACTAAGCTTTGGGGTTTCTATTGACTTCCAATTATTTCACTTGAGTAATACTCTTAATTAGTACAAGCACGAGTCTTTTATCGTCTCTGAAACACTGCCAAGCTTTGCTCTCCCCTCAGCAAGGGAAAACTTCATTAACATTTTGTTAATTTCTAGAAGTGTTTCAATTTGCCCTTCTCTGGGGTTTCCACTCGCTCTGAGAAAGGGAAAAACTGCTCATAGATAAAGAATATAGTAGATGAGGCATAAACATCAACATGGAACTAATCGAATTCTCAAAATTATTTAGAAAACCTAGACTGTTTTCGAAACTATTGTGGCAGGTTGCTTATGAAGTTTTTTTTTTTTTTTCATTTTTTTATTATACTTTAAGTTCTAGGGTACATGTGCATAACGTGCAGGTTTGTTACATATGTATACTTGTGCCATGTTGGTGTGCTGCACCCATCAACTCGTCAGCACCCATCAATTCATCGTTTATATCATGTATAACTCCCCAATGCAATCCCTCCCCGCTCCCCCCTCCCCATGATAGGCCCCAGTGTGTCATGTTCCCCTTCCCGAGTCCAGGTGATCTCATTGTTCAGTTTCCACCTATGAGTGAGAACATGCGGTGTTTGGTTTT
>NW_016807069.1:388668-398803 GCF_001698545.2 Rhinopithecus bieti
TTATCAAAGATCAAAAGAGACAAAGAAGGCCATTACATAATGGTAAAGGCATCAATTCAACAGGAAGAGCTAACTATCCTAAATATATATGCACCCAATACAGGAGCACCCAGATTTTTTTTTTGTTTTTGAGACGGAGTCTCGCTCTGTCGCCCAGGCTGGAATGCTGTGGCCGGATCTCAGCTCACTGCAAGCTCCGCCTCCCGGGTTCACGCCATTCTCCTGCCTCAGCCTCCCGGGTAGCTGGGACTACAGGCGCTGCCACCTCGCCCGGCTAGTTTTTTGTAGTTTTTTTTTTTTAGTAGAGACGGGGTTTCACCGTGTTAGCCAGGATGGTCTTGATCTCCTGACCTCGTGATCCGCCCGTCTCGGCCTCCCAAAGTGCTGGGATTACAGGCTTGAGCCACCGCGCCAGGCCGCTTATGAAGTATTAACCCACGAACAGGGGAGGGGGAGACATGAGATAGCCTTGCAATCCCTTTGTTTACCCTGTAGCTCCCACCCCCACTTTAAACTAATCCTGGCCTCTGCTGCCCCAGAAAAGCTAGACCATAGTTGAAATGCAAATTGAGGCAAAATAAGTTAATTTTTAGCTTTTAAGCTTCCAGACCTGAAGACTTGGCATAAGCAATACATTTCAAAGACTATTTAACTAGCCATGCCTTCTGTCCCTCCCCATTCCCCAATGGGAAGAGTAAATAAAACCTTTATTATAGAGGAGGTAGCAAGAGTTTGGAGATTAAGCAAAAGATGAGCCCTGTTCTTTGCCCACCCCACCCAGAGACTTGTGGGATTAAAAGGAGGTGGTTCTCCCTGTAAGCCTGAGGATATGAGATGGACTCAGTGAGAAGGCCTTCAGCCCTGCAGGTCTTTCAGTTACAGACAAGAAAGGTAGACTACAGAACAGGAGTGTAAAGAGCCCTGAGTTTCCTCCAAGTCCCTGAGTGTCACAGCACAATGTCTGAAATTCCCATGCCCCAGAGCCAAGGGAGATATAAAATCTAGCAGAAAAACTATAACTTCAAGGGTTCAACAGTGGGGTTGGCAGACTTCTGAAATAGGCCCAAGATTCCCAGCCCCTGGTGTCAGCCTTTGAGTGTGGGTAGAACTTGTGAATGTGACAAGATATTACAGGTGTGATTAGTTTATCTTACACGGCAAAAGTGAAGGGAATTTGAAGATTTAATTAAAGTGCCTAATCAGTTGACTTCGAGTTAATCAAAAAGGGAGATTATCTTGGGGGGTGTGATGTAATCAGATGAGCCCCGAAATTGAAGGTAAGAGAGATTATTCTGCTGGCCTGGAACAAGCCAAAGGTGGTGTGTGAGGAAGTCTGTGAGGGCCACAGGTAAGGCCCTAAAGGCCATCCTAAAGCTGAGAGATGTTCCCAATTTGTTGCTAGCAAGAAGACAAAAAGTCCAGTCACACAATCACAAGGGAATAAATTCTGCCAACAGCCTAATGAGTGTAGAAGCAGATTCTTCCCCAGAGCTTCTGAGTGAGAACACAGCCTGGCTGACCCCTTGATTTCAGCCTTGTGAGACATTAAGCAGAGGGCTCAGCTCAACAGTGCCCAAAATTCCAACCCATAGAAATTGTGAAATAATATTGGGGGGACTTTAAACCACTAGGTTTGCAGTCACTTATGCAGTAATGGAAAACTAATAAACACAGTTAGGAATGAGAATGCAGAGATGGGGCCATGGGGCTAAGCACTGGATGGGAAATGGGTAGCTTGAGTGAGACACCCAAGGCTCAGCAAGACAGCACATTCCCAGAAGACAGCAACAGAGACCTAGATGCTTTTCAAGGAGATACAGAAATCTCCCACCTATTTGAGATGGCATTTGCACCCTCCCCAAGCCAAGCTTAGCATCAACCCCAGAAGCAAGAAAATTGAAGACAGAAGTGTTAAAAATCTTAAAGTTGGCCGGGCGCGGTGGCTTAAGCTTGTAATCCCAGCACTTTGGGAGGCCGAGACGGGCGGATCACGAGGTCAGGAGATCAAGACCATCCTGGCTAACATGGTGAAACCCCGTCTCTACTAAAAAATACAAAAAAACTAGCCTGGCGAGGTGGCGGGCGCCTGTAGTCCCAGCTACTCGGGAGACTGAGGCAGGAGAATGGCGTGAACCCGGGAGGCGGAGCTTGCAGTGAACTGAGATCCGGCCACTGCATTCCCGCCCGGGCCACAGAGCGAGACTCCGTCTCAAAAAAAAAATAAAAATCTTAAAGTTAACTAAGTTTAAACCTGAAATATGTAAGAAAAAATGTCAGAAGTGTTTGACACTATTGCTAAGTTGTTGGATTAAGATTTCTGCCTCAGATAGAAAAGGGGTTCAGGCTAGAAATTTTCAGTTAGAGAGGGAAGGAGAGGTTTCATTTTTACACAGTCAAGTTTACGGTATGAGAAATCCGTCTCCACCCCAACATCTTCTAGTGGAGTCTTGCATCCACTGTCAGGGCCATACTATAGAAACACAGAGGGAAAGGTAGAAGGAATTTCTTCTCTCCAACATCGTTACCCTGAGAACGTCCATTTAAAATTAACATCAAGGGCAGCCTCGAAAGTAGTCCCAGAGACTTCCAGGGACAAATGGAAGAATAAAACCAGAATACAGGCCATTGCCCAGTCAAACCTAACAAAATGAATACCAAATACTTGTTAAAAACCAGGCACACTCAAAAGAAGGGACACAACTTCAAGGCAACATTTAAAACAATGACTAGACAAAGAGAAATAGAAAGATTCCAGAAATCAAGCTATGTTTCCTCCCGCTACACTCCCCTCCCAACCTCACCAGTCCACCAAACCGGTTCTCAAGCAATACATGGGGCAAAAGGTGAGGTGACAAAGTCCTGGGAAAATCCACTAATCTCCTCAATGAAGCAATAAGTAGATGGAAAAGGGAAGTAGCAACCAGGAAAATATGGTAGATCCCTTGACAAGGGAATCTTCTTCACTGTAGTTCATCATTTATTTTTTCTAGCCAAGAGAAAGTAAGCAAATGCAGATTCTACCCAAAATATATAAATGACATCAAAAAAGCTATAAGAAAGATGAACAATCCAACAGAAAGAGGGGGTAAAATTCATAAACAGACGTTTCCAACAAGAAACAAGACTGCCAATAAAAAATGTGAAAAAGAGGTTCAACCTCATTAGTAACCAGCAAAATGCATTAACAACACAATGAGATTTTATTTGACACCCAAGAGACTGGCAAACAGTAAAAGATAGCACAATAACTAGCATGAGTAAGGATGTGAAAGACTGGGGGTTCTCATAAACTGCCAGTGGGAGAATAAAATATAAGCCCTGGAAAGCAATTCAGCATTGTTTTGGGTACTGGAGACAACTGATCTCACATGTGGATATGGTGCTCTGACTCATTTACTGAATAGCCCTAAGGCTGCTAGTTTTGAGTGGGGCCAGAACTAGAGAATTCTCTGCAGGAGGTCCAAGTTTGGATGTGCTTCATCCTGCTACCCACTCCTCATGACCAGGAAATCCAGGGGAACTCCAAGTGCCTGTGGTAAAGAAAGACGTGGCAGGGAGTCTCTGGCAATTCCTAATAAAGGAATCACAGCAAACACCCCTGGGGTTCTCCTCTGCCGATAACTTCAGTTTTACCTTTTAAGAAATAGCTCCCGGCTTGCTACTGGGCATAGTTGAAATAAAATGCTTGAACGAGACCCCATCTACCCATCATAAACCAGGTGCTATTTGATCCACTGTTTCAGTTATTTATTGTTGCATGACAAATTACCCCAAAACTTGGTGGCTTAAAACAAGCCAGATAACAGAGTTCTCTATGCAATAATCAGAAAGGAGCGATGTGCTGAAACCGTGACTTTTAGATCCCCTAATGGTTTTTAAATTACATTTATAGATTTTAATAATTCAACTAGTGACTACCTGTGCTTCACCTCTCAAATAATTTCCAGATTTTTACTGACTTAAATAGTTGTGTCTATAAAAGGTAAGAATGGAGAACCAAAGGAATTATAGAAATAGACTGTAGTAAAAAGTAGATCAAGTATTTTCTATATAAATCCTCACTTTCCCAGAATTATGATACTGAGAACATTTTGGAATGCAGTTATTCTGAAATTCATAATGTAAACACAAGTTAGTATTCCTGCTTATTCTCAAGTGAATCTTTACTAGGAAATCAACCTGACAAACTTTGACTGCAGAGAACGATGCCAAATGTCTCTAGTTTCTGATAAATACCATTACTCTCTCAGCTGCATCTTTCCTCAGGCAATCACAGAGATAGGTCTCCTGAGAGTGCGTTTTAAAGAAAAGGTAAATAGAATGGCAATAACCAGCGCTGAACTAATGACTGATCTTCCATTCCCACAGAGGAGGTATGTATTCTCTTGTACATCAACATCTGGAAGACACATTCACAGTGCATCCGTGCAGCCAGACATTGCCAGGCAAGGTGAACAGAAATAAACTAGTTTAATCCATTTCTGAGTCCCCCACAACCATAAAAGAAAAGTCCTTAATGAGGAGATTCCAGTTAGGATTTAGAATACTTAACCAAGATTCAAAAATGTTCCCCAATACACCAGTGCACTGTAATTTCCAGAATAAGAAGTAGTTCACTGCCATCTCTCCCATCCTGTAAAATCAATATCAACTTTTATTACCCTGTAAGTAAATATTTTCCTGCTTTTCAGCTACCTCCAGCAGAACTTACATATGAACTATTTCAGGTCACTGACACTGTTTAAATAATCTCTACTTCAAGTCAATGAAAGCAAGGTCAAGGTTTCTGTTTCATATGGCCCAGACAGCATCTCTCTGTTCTTTGAGTAATGTCGAGCCCTCCAGAGAGCATCCCATAGGTGCTATCGGAATCCATCTCATTACCTTGCTTGCTTTACTTCTTGCCCCCTTTAAGGACCAGAAACCAGAGTGGCTCAGAACCCATTCTTCACCAAGTGACCCACAATTTACCTTCTTATTGTTCAACTTTTTATTTTATTCTTGGCCCAGGTGTGGCTTTCTTGAGCACTTTCTCTCAGCCTTCTCCTAGCAATATAGAATGGCCATCTCGCCTTCAAATTCTCAGAACCCTAATCTTTCCCTGCTTCACATAGCTATGACGGCACTTACCACCCTGTGTTGTAATTACTGGACTCCTCTCTACATGATAAACTCTTCGGCACACTGTGCCCCACTTAGTAAACCCAGTGCTTAGCATAGTGCCTGACACATGGAAGTTTCCCAATCAATGTTTTTTAATGAATAACCTGGCTTCTTGGCTATAGCCCTGGATTTTGCTTTTTAAGCTGGCTTCTAACCACACTTTCTTCTCCTAAGATTGGGGAACACTTTTGCTTAAACACTGGCCTGGGCTTCCCGTAGCAGCCCACCCCAGCCGTAAAGTCTTCTGAAATAAGGTAGTGTGACATTCTGCTGTCCCTCCTGGCCACAGCCGGCCTTGTATTCCACACAGTAACCCTTTCCTCTTTCCGAAGTGAGAAATAAGTACCTGTCCTTGGACATAAAGGAAACGGTAAAAGAACACAGAAGAATCAGTGCAGATCTATTTCTTCTATTTGAAATATAATTCTAAGAAATGCTACCTGATCTGCCAAAGACTACACACACAGTCCAGCACCTGCCAAGTGGTAGGCACTGTGCTGTGTTTATGTACATCGTCTCTCTTGATCCTGCCAACCCTAGGAGAAAGAGATTATTGTCTCCATTTTATAGATGAAAAAATTAAGATTCAGAATATATATAACTAAACAAATATGATATAGCTAAGTAAATAGAGGAGTTGGAATTCACACCCAGGTCTGCCTACCTCCAATGCCAATGCTGTTTCCACTATACCATTCACCATACTACATGGTCCTCAAATTAGGCTCTACCACATATACCTAAAGAACACACTTGAAAGGATGAAAAACATATCTTCAAAACACAAGATAGCAAGACTAAGAAAAAGGTAAGCCTTGGAAAATGAGGGGAAAAAAATCCTTTGACCAAAGGAATTTGATGACAGTTAAGACAGCCATAGCAACGCAAAATGTTGTAACTCTGGTTGAATGATGGTGCAAGTTTTTAATGAATCATAAATTCAAAATAATTAGGAACATCAGACAGGCCTTCATAAGTAAAAATCTCTGGTGTATTTTAAAATACATATAACACTATTGAATCAGCGAGAATCCTACACAGAGACTATGCTTTCAGGGATCATATCTACAGTTCGTTTGAGAATGCTACACAAGCAAGTGTTAATTATAAAATTGTAACATTTTTCCCACCTACTTTTTTCAAGCACACAAGCTGTCCTGCATTCGTTTCTGTGAATATTAAATTAACCCAGTCCAAAGGTGACTCGCATGCAAATAACCGTGCAACACAAAATGTTCTCCTACAATCAGATAGCTGAACAAGATTAATCAGAGAAAGCATTTTGACTTCAGATAATCTTTGAATACTTACCTACAGAGAGTATTTAACTATTTTCCTTGATCAAATAACAGATAGTAATACAAACAAAATTTACATGAGGGGGAAAATTATGTTTGAGAAAGAGTCGGATTTTTAATATATAAATCTGTGCTTCTTAATCTAGCTTCAAGCTACCTATGACTTGCCTCTTCTCCCCAACTTCCCTCCCCAACCGCCTGACTGCCTTGATTTATTGCAAGCCACTAAAAAAAAAAAAAAAAAAAAAAAAGGCCACTCGCTCCAACATTCCAGCTGCAGTGACCTTATTTTGGTTTTTTCAAATGTGCCAGTTTTTTCACAGGTCCAACCCTTCACTGCATCTGCCTCAGTCTCCCCAGCACATCCCCTGCTCAGCTGTCTCCTCATCCATCCAGTCCCAACCTAAGAATGTTATTTCCTTAGAGAGGCCTTCCCTGACCACTAATGCCAGGCCCATCTCCCATGCTACGCTCTTCTGCTGAACCCTTTCCTTTGCCTTCGAAGCATTGGCCACTCTTTACAAAGATATATCCCATATGAATTTATTTGCTTAACTCACTTCCACACTAGCCCCATGAGGCTAGTAAGTACCTTGCTATTTTGTTCATCATGGTTTATGCAAGATCTAGCACAGTGTCTAGCAGTTAGTAGGAGCTCAAAAATATCTGCTAAATGAACCAAAATACATAATGTCCCCCTATCCTTTACCAAGTCAGTCCTCCATCAAACTCAATTTTTTGATAAGAAAATGTTTAATATAGAGAAACAGAGATGTACACCACTGTTGGAAGGCTGGGGATCAAAGGTCAGGAATGCCACTTCTGGACAACTCCAAATTCAAGGATTCCAGGAACATCTGCAACAACAAAATAGGCAAACCTCAGGAAGTTGATAGAGCTGTGTGAGAGCTATTCTACAGCCCTGGGTACAATGCTACTTCTTTATTTTCTCTATTTAAACATGCTTTTTCTCAAGGATAGAAATTTAAGAATTTTTTTAAAGAGTTATTTTAAAAATACAATCGAACTAATAAAGATATTATGAGACAGCAGAAGTTTCTAACATAAGTATGTTCAGAGCCTTGTAGAGCTTCAGAGGAAGAAGTATTAGTGTCCCTTAAGAGGAACAGTATCACAGTAATAAAAGAGGTGATATCTGTGCTCAACCTTGAAGTATGGATTACAACACAACAAAGAAAAAAGACATTCCAGATAGAGGAGACAGTACATGCAAAGACTCAGAGACATTCCCTCATATAGGGCTCCATCAGGGAAGCAGAATCTGTATGACAACTATGGAATAAGAGATTTGTTGTAGAAATTAAACATAACAGTTGTTGGAGAAGCTAGGAATGTAAAAGTCTGGAAGGGGAAGAATGGAGGATCAGGGAAAAGTCACTGATTTAGAGAAAACGAAAATGGAAGCTGATGGAAAAAGCAATAGAAGATGGTTGTCTCTGTGTCTAGTGGTTGGTCTAAAGTCACTGTGGGTCATCGGGTGTGCAAGATTTAAAAAAATAAAATAAAATCAGGACAGGCCGGGTGCGGTCGCTCACGCCTGTAATCCCAGCATTTGGGAGGCCGAGGCAGGTGGATCACGAGATCAGGAGATTGAGACCATCCTGGCTAACACAGTGAAACCCTGTCTCTATTAAAAATACAAAAAAATTAGCCGGACTTGGTGGCTGGCGTCTGCAGTCTCAGCTACTCAGGAGGCTGAGGCAGGAGAATGGCGTGAACCCAGGAGGCGGAGCTTGCAGTGAGCCCAGACGGTGCCACTGCACTGCAGCCTGGGCGACAGAGGACAAACCTTAAGGTACAAAGACAAAGAAGACCTTTAAAAACAAGTTGGAACATACGAAGACAAAGCGGAACCAGCATCTGTCTCTAACTAACAGTGCAGGTACCGTGTGGAAGAAACTGGTATTCTTCACCACAAAACACACTTATTCCGGGTCCAGGGCTCAGAGAAGTTGAAAGAGTGGCAAGAGCTGGAGGAGCTGTGGGTCCAGCGGTTGTCCCACACCTTCCAGGTGAGCCGGCCCTGGGCCCTGCATTGCCCTGCTAAGCATGATGCCTGCTTCTTTGCTTCCACCCCCTAAATCCTGCACAAATGTCTCTTGGAACCAACTGTAATGCAGAACCATACAGAAGTTAATTCTGGGGTTCATAGTTACAGTTCAGCTAAATTGGCAGAGTACAAAACCCTACATACTTGGAAGATTGTTCAGGAACAGCACATAGCTCCTTTTGTTGGAACCTGAGGAGTAAGTTGGGAGAAGGTAGAAGAGGAGGAATATTAACCTATAAAGAAGGTCGGTAAGATCCAAACTCTGAGATCCCTATTTGTTCCAAAAGGGTTTTAACAGTTGTGGCTGAGTAGTAATAAAGCACAGTGGCAGGCCAGCTAGATGCTCACGAGTCTCATCACCTCTTCTAGAAAACATGAAAAGACTGTATTTCCTGATGTATAGATTGTGAAGATTTTCTCCCACTCTGTGGGTTGTCTGTTTACTCTGCTGACTGTTCCTTTTGCTTGCCGAAGGTGTTTAATTAGTTCCCAGCTTTGTTTTTATCGCATTTGCTTTTGGGTTCTTGGTCATGAAATCCTTGCCTAAGCCAATGTCTAGAAGCATTTATCCAATGTTATCTTTTAGAATTTTTATAATTTCAGGTCTGAGATTTAAGTCCTTAATTCATCTTGAGGTAAGAGATGAGGATCCAGTTTCACTCTCCTACATGTGGCTAGCCAATTATCCTAGCACCATTTGTTGAAAAGGATGTCCTTTCCCCACTTGATGTTTTTGTTTGCTTTGTCAAAGATCAGTTGACTGTAAGTATTTGGGTTTATTTCTGGGTTCTGTATTCTGTTCTATTGGTCTATGTGCCTATTTTTGTACCAGTACCATGCTGTTTTGGTGACCATGGCCTTACAGTATGGTTTGAAATCAGGTACTGTGATGCTTCCAGATTTGTTCTTTTTGCTTAGTCTTGCTTTGGCTATGTGGGCTCTTTTTTGGTTCCATATGAATTTTAGAATTTTTTTTTCTAATTCTGGGAAGAATGATGGTGGTGTTTTGATAGGGATTGCATTTAATTTATAGATTGCTTTTGGCAGTATGGTCATTTTCACAATATTGATTTTACCCATCCACGAGCATGGGATGTGTTTCCATTTGTTCATGTCATCTATGATTTCTTTCAGCAGTGTTTTGTAGTTTTCCTTGTAGAGGTCTTTCACCTCCTTGGGTAGGTATATTCCTAAGTATTTTATTTTTAGTTTTTCTTTTGCAGCTATTGTAAAAGGGGTTGAGTTCTTAATTTGATTCTCCACTTGGTTGCTGTTGATGTATAGAAGAGCTACTGATTTGTGGCCAGAAGCAGTGGCTCATGCCTGTAATCCCAGCACTTTGGGAGGCTGAGGTGGGTGGATTATCAGGTCAGGAGTTCAAGACCAGGCTGACCAACGCAGTGAAACACTGTCTCTACTAAAAAAGAAAAATACAAACATTAGCTGGGTGTGGTGGCGCATGTCTGTAATCCCAGCTACTCAGGAGGCTAAGGCAGGAGCATCACTTGAACTGGGGAGGCAGAGGTTACAGGAGGCAGAGGTTGCAGTGAGCCAAGAGTGCACCACTGTACTCCAGCCTGGGCAACAGAGTAAGACTCCATCT
>NW_016807069.1:400646-424156 GCF_001698545.2 Rhinopithecus bieti
AAAAAAAAAAAAAAAAAAAAAAAAAAAAATGAAGAGCTACTGACTTGTGCACATTAATCTGGAAACTTTGCTGAATTCTTTTATCAGTTTTAGGAGCTTTTTGGAGGAATCCTTAGGGTTTTCAAGGTAAACAATCATATCAACAGCAAACAGTGACAGTTTGACTTCCTCTTTACTGATTTGGATGCCTTTATTTCTTTCTCTTGTCTAATTGCTCTGGCTAGTACTTCCAGTACTATGTTGAAGAAGAGTGGTGAGGGTGGGCATCCTTGTCTTGTTCCAATTCTCAGAGGGAATGCTTTCAACTTTTCCCCATTCAGTATTATGTTGGCTGTGGGTTTATCATAGATGGCTTTTATTACATTAAAGTATATCCCTTGTATGCTGATTTTGCTGAGAGTTTTAATCATAAAGTGATGCTGGATTTTGTCAAATGCTTTTTCTGCATCTATTGAGATGATCATGTGATTTTTGTTTTTAATTCTGTTTATGCAGTGTACCAAATTTATTGACTTGCTTATGTTAAACCATGCCTGCATCCCTGGTATGAAACCCACTTGATCATGGTGGATCATCTTTTTGATATGTTGTTGGATTTGGTCAGCAAGTATTTTGTTAAGGATTTTAGTATCTATATTCATCAAGGATAGCAGTCTGTAATTTTCTTTTTTGGTTATGCCCTTTCCTGGTTTTGGTATTAGGGTGATGCTGGCTTCATAGAATGAATTAGGGAGGGTTCCTTCTTTCTCTAGCTTGTGAAATAGTGTCAAAAAGATTGGTACCAATTCTTTTTTGAATGTCTGGTAGAATTCAGCTGCAAATCCATCTGCCTGGATTTTTGTTGTTGTTGTTGGTAACTTTTTAATTATCATTTCAATCTCACTGCTTGCTATTAGTTTGTTCAGGGTATCTAATTCTTCCTGATTTAAGATAGGAGGGTTGTATTTTTCCAGGAATTTATCCATCTCTTCTAGGTTTTCCAGTTTATGTGCATAAAGGTATTCATAGTGGCCTTGAATGATCTTTTGTATTTCAGTGGTGTCAGTTGCAATATCTCCTGTTTCGTTTCTTAGTGAGGTTATTAGGATTTTCTCTCTTCTTTTCTTGGTTAATCTTGCAATAGTCTATCAATTTTATCTATTTTTTTTTCAAAGAACCAGCTTTTGTTTATTTTGTATTTTTTTTTTGTTTGTTTGTTTCAATTTCATTTAGTTTTGCTCTGATCTTGGTTATTTTCTTTCTTCTGCTGGGTTTGGGTTTGGTTTGTTCTTGTTTCTCTAGTTCCTTGAGGTGTAACCTTAGAATGTCAGTTTATGCTTTTAGTCTTTTTGATGTAGGCATTTAGGGCTATGAACTTTCCTCTTAGCACTGCCTTTGCCGTATCCCAGAGGTTTTGATAAGTTGTGTCATTATTGTCATTCAGTTTGAATAATTTGTTAATTTCCATCTTGATTTTGGCTTTGACCCAGTGCTCATTCAGGAGCAGGTTACTTAATTTCCACTTATTTGCACGGATTTGAAGGTTCTTTTTGGAGTTGATTTCCAGTTTTATTCCACTGTGGTCTGAGGGGGATGCTTGATATAATTTCAGTTTTCTTAAATTTATTGAGGCCTATTTTATAGTCTATCATATGGTCTATCTTGGAGAAGGTTCTATGCATTGTTGAATACAATGTGTATTCTGTGTTGTTGGATGAAATGTTCTGTATGTATCTGTTAAGTCCATTTCTTCCAAGGTGTAGTTTAAGTCCATTGTTTCTTTGTTGACTTTCTGTCTTGATGACCTGTCTAGTGCTGTCAGTGGAGTACTGAAGTCCCCCACTATTATTGTGTTGCTGTCCATCTCATTTCTTAGGTCTAATAGTAATTGTTTTATAAATTTGGGAGCTCCAGTGTTAGGTGCATATATGTTTAGAATTGTGATACTTTCCTGTTGGACAAGGCCATTATATAATATAATTATATAATGTCCCACTTTACCTGTTTTAACTGTGTTGCTTTAAAGTTTGTTTTGTCTGATATAAGAATAGCTAATCCTGCTTGCTTTTGATGTCCATTTGCATGAAATGCCTTTTTCCACCCCATTACTTTAAGTTTATGTGAGTACTTGTGTGCTAGGTGAGTCTACTGAAGGCAGCAGATGGTTGGTGAGTTCTTATCCATTCTGCAACTCTGTATCTTTTAAGTGGAGCATTTATTCCATTTACATCCAATGTTAGTATTGAAATGTGAGGTACCGTTGCATTCATCATGCTCTTTGTTGCCTGTGTACTTTGGATTTTTTGGTTTTGTTTTGCTTTTAACTTGTATTTTGTTTTATAGATCCTGTGTGATTTCTGTTTTAAAGAGGTTCTGTTTTGATGTGTTTTCAGCATTTGTTTCAGAATTTAGAGCTCCTTTTAGCAATTCTTGTAGTGGTGGCTTGGTAATTGTGAACTCTCTCGGCATTTGTTTGTTGAAAAGACTGTATCTTTCCTTCATATATGATGCTTAGTTTCACTGGATACAAAATTCTTGGCTGATAATTGTTTTGTTTGAGGAGACTGAAGATAGGGCCCCAATCCCTTCTAGCTTGTAGGGTTTCTGATGAGACATCTGCTGTTAATCTGCTAGGTTTTCCTTTTAGCTTACCTGGTGCTTCTCTCTCACAGCTCTTAAGATTCTTTCCTTCAGCTTAACTTTAGATAACCTGATCACAATGTGCCTAGTTGAAGATCCTTTTGTGATGAATTTCCCAGGTTTTCTTTGTGCTTCTTGTATTTGGATGTCTAGGCTTCCAGCAAGGCTGGGGAATTTTCCTCAGTTATTCCCCAAATATGTTTTCCAAGGTTTTAGAATTCTCTTCTGCCTCAGGAACACCAATTATTCTTTTTTTTTTTTTTTTTTTTTTNCTTGTATTTTTGTTTTATAGATCCTGTGTGATTTCTGTTTTAAAGAGGTTCTGTTTTGATGTGTTTTCAGCATTTGTTTCAGAATTTAGAGCTCCTTTTAGCAATTCTTGTAGTGGTGGCTTGGTAATTGTGAACTCTCTCGGCATTTGTTTGTTGAAAAAGACTGTATCTTTCCTTCATATATGATGCTTAGTTTCACTGGATACAAAATTCTTGGCTGATAATTGTTTTGTTTGAGGAGACTGAAGATAGGGCCCCAATCCCTTCTAGCTTGTAGGGTTTCTGATGAGACATCTGCTGTTAATCTGCTAGGTTTTCCTTTTAGCTTACCTGGTGCTTCTCTCTCACAGCTCTTAAGATTCTTTCCTTCAGCTTAACTTTAGATAACCTGATCACAATGTGCCTAGTTGAAGATCCTTTTGTGATGAATTTCCCAGGTTTTCTTTGTGCTTCTTGTATTTGGATGTCTAGGCTTCCAGCAAGGCTGGGGAATTTTCCTCAGTTATTCCCCAAATATGTTTTCCAAGGTTTTAGAATTCTCTTCTGCCCCAGGAACCCCAATTTTTTTTTTTTTTTTTTTTTTTTTTTTTGAGATGGAGTCTCGCTCTGTCGCCCAGGCTGGAGTGCAGTGGCCGGATCTCAGCTCACTGCAAGCTCTGCCTCCCGGGTTTACACCATTCTCCTGCCTCAGCCTCCCGAGTAGCTGGGACTACAGGCGCCCGCCACCTCACCCAGCTAGTTTTTTGTATTTTTAGTAGAGACGGGGTTTCGCCGTGTTAGGCAGGATGGTCTCGATCTCCTGACCTCGTGGTTTGGTCATTTAACATAATCCCAGACTTCTTGGAGGTTTTGCTCATATTTTCTTATTCTTTTTTCTTTGTCTTTGTTGGATGGGGTTAATTTGAGGATCTTGTCTTCAGGCTCTGAATTTCTTTCTTCTACTTGTTCAATTCTATTGCTGAGACTTTCCAGAGCATTTTGCATTTCTAAAAGTGTGTTCAAAATTGCCTGAATTTTTTCGTTGTTTTTTCTTTGAGCTATCTATTTCCTTGAATATTTCTCCCTTCACTTCTTGTATCATATTTTGGATTTCCTTCATTGGGCCTTGCCTTTCTCTGGTTCCTCCCTGATTAGTTTAATAACTAACCTCTTGAATTCTTTTTCAGGTAAATCAGGCATTTCTTCTTGGTTTGGATCCATTCCTGGTGAACTAGTGTGATTTGAGGGAGGGAGTGTGGAAGAGCCTTGTTTTATCATATTATCAGGGTTGGTTTTCCAGTTCCTTCTCATTTGGGTATGTTATAAATAAAGTTTTGATGCCACAAAAGAAATAGCACTCGAATATAAAATTTTCTTTTTAATTCTCAGCAAGACAATATACTTCTAGAGAAGTACATTGAAGGGTGCACCCCCTTACAGATGGAGCAATGGTGAGCACACACTTGGACAAGGGAAGGGAAGGGGTTCTTATCCCTGATGCACGTGGTTGCTGCTGCTGTGTTTTCCCCTATTGACTAGGGGTAGACTGCACAGGCTGAACTAATTCTGATTGGCTAATTTAAAGAGTGATGGGGTGAGTGGTTTGGCGGGAAAAATGTTTATGGCAGAGCAGGAAATTGGAATGAGTCAGGGTGGAGAATAAGCAGGTAATCGGAATGAGTCAGGGTGGGGCAGGTAATCAGAATGAGTTAGGGTGGAGCAGGTAATTGGAATGACTCAGGGTGGAGCAGGTAATCAAAAAAGGTTGCTTTATGGGTAAGTTTCAAAGTAGAAGGCAAAGAATTGAACATACTAACATATTGATTATTTGAAGAGAAATTTAGAACTCATATCTAACAGGTAGGCTCTGTCAGACCTGTCAGGTCTAGGGCTCAAGGCTGTTCAGATTCTTTTGTGCCACAGGGTGTTCCCTTGATGTAGTACTCTCCCTGCTTTCCTATGGATGTGGCTTCCTGTGAGCTGAACTGCAGTGATTGTTGTCTCTTTCTGGGTCCTGCCACCCAACAAGTCTGCCCAGCTCCAGGCTGGTACTGAAGGTTGTCTGCAGAGATTCCTGTGATGTGAGCCATCTATGGGTCTCTCAGCCATGGATACCAGTGCCTGTTCCAGTGAAGGTGGCGGGAGCGTCCAATGGACTCCTTGAAGGTTCTTAGTTTTGGTGGTTTAATGTTCTATTTTTGTACTGATTGGCCTCCTTCCAGGAGGTGGCACTTTCCAGAGAGCATCAGCTGTGGTATTATGGGGAGGAACTGGCAGTGGGTGGGGCCTTAGAACTCCCAAGATTATATGCCCTTTGTCTTCCGCTACCAGGGTGGATAGGGAAGGACCATCAGCTGGGGGCGGGACTAGGTGCGTCTGAGTGCAGACTCTCCTTGGGTGGGTCTTGGCTGCGGCTGCTGCAGGGGATGCGGGTGAGATTCCCAGGTCAATGGAGTTGTGTACCTAGGAGGATTATGGTTGTCTCTGCTGAGTTAGGCAGGTTGTCAGGGAAGTAGGGGAAAGTCGGCTCCTTTCAGTTGGAACTTCCTGGCTGCTTTGCTTACACAGTAGGGGAAGACTGCCTACTCAAGCCTCAGTAATGGTGGACACACCTCCCTCCACCAAGCTCAAGCATCCCAAGTCGACTTCAGACTGCTATGCTGTCAGCGAGAATTTCAAGCCAGTGGATCTTAGCTTGCTGGGCTCTGTGGGGGTGGGATCTGCTGAGCTAGACCACTCGGCTCCCTGGCTTCAGCCCCCTTTCCAGGGCAGTGAACGGTTCTGTCTCGCTGGCATTCCAGGCGCCACTGGGGTATGAAAAAAATCTCTTGCAGCTAGCTCAGTGTCTACCCAAATGGACGCCCAGTTTTGTGCTTGAAACACAGGTCCCTGGTGGCATGGGCACCCGAGAGAATCTCCTGGTCTGTGGGTTGTGAAGACCGTGGGAAAAGCGAGTATCTGGGCTGGGGTGAAACATTCCTCATGGTACAGTCCCTCACAGCTTCCCCTGGCTAGGGGAGGGAGTTCCCTGAACCCTTGCACTTCCCAGGTGAGGTGATGCCCCATCCTGCTTTGGCTCGCCCTCTGTGGGCTGCACCCACTCTCTAACCAGTCCCAGTGAGATGAGCTGGGTACCTCAGTTGGAAAAGCAGATATCACCCGCCTTCTGCGTTGATCTCGCTGGAAGCTACCCACTGGAGCTCTTCCTATTCCTCCATCTTGCCAGGTCTCCCAAGTCTGTATTATTTAATATGAGAATAGTTAACTGGGCACAATGGCTCACACCTGTAGTCCCAAGACTTTGGGAGGCCAAGGAGGAAGGATCACTTGAGGCCAGGTGTTACAGACCAGCAACATAGCCAGACCCCATCTCTACAAAAAAAAGTTTTTAAAAATTAGCCAGGTGTGGTGGGTGGCATGCTCCTGTAGTACTAGTTACTTAAAAGGCTGAGGTAGGAGGATTGCTTGAGCCCAGGAGTTTGAGACCACCATGAGCTATGATTGTGCCACTGCACTCCAGCCATGACAAAGCAAAACCCTGTCTCAAAAAAAAAAATTTTTTTTAATTTAAAATGTAAAAAAAGAAAGAATAGCAAAGGTCACCAATGTTGACACTATAAGGAGAATCTCCAGGGATGGGAGAGAAGTGGTTATTCCATAGTGTCCCAGCTGTGTTCCTAAGGATTCAACTTCTTATGGCAGACAAAGTAATGACCTCTCAAAAATGTCCTAATCTTTGGAACCTGTAAATCTATTAGGTTACATGGTAAAGGGGAGTTAAGGTTGTAATTGGAATTAAGGTTGCTAATCAGCTGAGTATGATATAGGGAGATCATCCTAGTTAACCTGGGTGACTCCAATGCAACCACAAGGGCTTTTATACGTGGAAATGGGAGATAAAAGAGCATACGAGTGACAGTGATGGTAGCATGAGAATGACCCACTCAAATGTTATTGGCTTTGAAGATAGGAGGGGAAACAAGACAAGGAATGCCAGCAGCCCCAGAAAGCTGGAGAAGGCAAGGAAATTGATTCCCTTCCAGAACTTCCAGAAATTAAGGCATCCCTGCTGACATCTTTGTTTTAGTCAGAATAAACCCATACCAGACTCTGACTTACAGAACTGTAATACATTTATGTTGCTTTAAACTGCTAAATTTGTGGTGATTTGTTATAACAGCAACAGAAAACTAATACACTTTCCCTTGTGTTTCTTGTTCATTATCATGTCATGTTCCCTCTGGCCACTGAGAGCTGATGGCTCCCTCTTTCAACCCCAGACCTAATATTAATGTATCTATGCACTGATACCCAGTAACAAAGCTATGACATGGCTAGAGCACTTAAACAAGACTTGACCAAAATTTGGGGAATGAAAGTAGCATTACCTTAGCAGAACACTGGAACTTACAAACTGACTTCTACTTCATCAATTTATTATGTTAATTAAATGACATAACAGATGTTAAGTGCTACACAGCCTAGCCTAGAGAAAGCAGTCAACAAATATTAGCTGTTATTATTGTGGTGATGGTTGTTTTTTGTAATCCCCTAATCCAACAGGGAGACTTTGGCTATGAGTGTGTGAGGAAGCTGTAGCAACTGATTGACCATATTAAGATGAACAAGAGACAGGGCTGGTTTGGGATGAAGATGGTACAAATAGTGTAAAGGGCAAGTGCTGCAACACAACCCATAGCAATAGTGAGTGACACCAGCCTTCATGTAGGAAAACAGACCAAATGATAACAGTGCACAAAATAAAAAGCATGAGTCAACCATTTGTTCACAGATCTTTTCAGTAAGATGTATTTGCATGTAATGGGATATCAAAGAATCATAAGAAAGAAAGACCTAAAGAAGAAGATGCAAAGAAAAGTGCTTTGTCAACAATAACAACAATAATAATAGCTAACATTTATTGAACATTCATTCTGTGCCAGATTGTGTGCTAAGCTCTTTAAAAATAAAAATAACATGAGCTCATTTGGGTCAAGATTATTAAAATCAAGGAATCATTTCAGTGGATAACATTCCTCCATGCCCACAGCTCTCGTTGTCAAAGTGTTATTTTAACTCTGTTTTAGGCTAAGCCTGAGTGTGCGGAACCAGAGGCTACTCGTGTCTACTAAGAACAAATTTAGACTAGAGTTTATCCCACTCATCATTTTTACCAGTTGTGAAGTGGAGTTGGAAATCCATAATCCTAACAATGTTGCTTAGAAACTACAAATCAGCAAAGAACAACACTCTAAAAGGACATTAGGACCACAACAATTTGACAAGTTCCTCAAAGACATAGTCCAGTGCACTCTGAATAAATGCATTAGGGCTAAAGGGGTCTCAGAAATCTCTCTCTGAATGCCCTTACCCTTAGCTTCTTTTAGGTGAAGGAGCCATCCCAAAATAATCATCTTCTAAGTGAAATTCACAATCTAAAAGACATGAAAACAAAATGGCATATAATTATAAGAAAGCTAAGAAAGTCTGAGAAAAACCAAAAGGACTACGTTGAATTATGTTTATGACTGGAGAAACATAAATGATAAGACAACTTGGAGGCAGAGGGTATAATGTATCCATTCATTCTTTCCATAGGTAACAGAATAGATAAATAGATAATGAGAATGCAGTGATAAATCAGACACTGTCTCTGCTCTCAAGGAGCTTACACTCTAGTATGGTAGAGGGGCATAAGATGTGACAAAGGTAAACTGAAGTATTCATCTATTATTTTGTTTCTGTAAAATAAAAATAGGGGCTGGGCATGGTGGTTCACGCCTGTAATCCCAACACTTTGGGAGGCCAAGGCAGGTAGATCGCTTGAGCTCAGGAGTTTGAGATCAGCCTAGGCAACATGGCAAAACTCCATCTCTACAAAAGTTACAAAAGTTAGCGAGGCACTGTGGTGCACGCCTCTAGTCCCAGCTACTAAGGAGATAGAGGAGGGAGGATGACTTGAGCCCAGGAGGTGAGGGTTGCAGTGAGCCAAGATAACATCACTGCACTCCACCCTGGATGACAGAGCCAGACCCTGTCTACAAAAAATAAAACAAAATAAAATAAAAATGGGCTCTGTTCTGCATAGGGCTTGTCATGTCCAATAGTTCTTCTAAGCAAGACTGTCCAGCATCATGTTGTAGATGGAACAAATTCAGCCTTGTTTTATTTCACATGAACCTGTTCCACCACATCCAGGCAGCTCCAGTCAGAGAAGGGAATTTAACACAAGTGCAGTTCATCTGTAGACTGACTCCAAGAACTGAAGCTAAAAAGATGCATACAAAGAAGACGAGTTTGAAGTAGTGAGCCAATTAATTGGCTAATTACCCTGATTGGATCATTAAACAATGTACACATAAAAACATCACATTATAACCCATAAATATCTATAATTCTGTATCAATTTAAAATAAAACTTTTTTTGAAAGATGAAAAGAGCAATAAGAAAGTCACGGTTATAAGGAAACTGAAACAATGAGTAAGTAAAAGCTATGGTGGATATAAATCTAGCATAGAAAGAGAACAAGCGAGATTGGTAAGAAAAAGCAAGAAGACACACCTAAGAACTTTAACATCCGGTCAAGATGGAGTGATAAGAACCAGTTACCCTCTTACCTGAAACAACTGAAAAAAACAGACAAATATATTAAACAATGGTTTTCAAGATACTAGATGCTAGGCAGTGAGTGACAGTGGTCCCTGAAAGATGAAAAACAAACAAGGTGAGCCCAACAATTGCCCCTCAGCCTCTGAAGCTAAGAAAAGAGTCACCAGAAATTGTTAGAGGTAACCATGTTAGTCAGAGTTCTCCAGGGAAACAGAACCAATATAACCTGTGTACATATAGCATAAGAGATTTATTAAAGAATTGACTCCTGTGATTGTTGAGGCTTGGTAAACCCAAAATCTGCAGGGTAGGCCAACAGACTGGAGACCCAGGGAAGAGTTGTAGTTTGAGTCCTATTGTTGTCTACTGGCAGAATTCTTTCTTGCTCAGGGGAGGTCAGTCTTTATTCTGTTAAGGACTTTCACTGATTGGATTATCACTGCCCACATTATGGAGGGTAATCTGCTTTACTCAAATTCTATCCATTTAAATTTTAACCTCATCCAAAAAAACACCTTCACAAAAATATCCAGAATAATGTTTGGCCAAATATCTGGGCACCATGGCCCAGCCAATCTGATACACAAAATTAACCATTACATAACAATACCTGGTGCTTACACAGGTCCAGGAATAGTGTTTGTCTCCACCAGCCAGACTGGAAAACAATCTCATAATTCATAGGGTATCAGGTAGAGTAGTCAGAAGGTTCTTGCCTCAGGAAGGGGAAAAAATTAGTCCTAAAATGAACTCTATTATGGTCCTATCTAACAAAGATGTAATCCCAGCACTTTGGGAGGCCGAGGCGGGTGGATCATCTGAGGTGCGAGTTCGAAACCAGCCTGGTCAATATGGAGAAACCCCATCCCTACTAAAAAAAATACAAAAATTAGCCAGGCGTGGTGGCTCACGTCTGTCATCTCAGTTACTTGGGAGTCTGAGGCAAGAGAATTGCTTGAACTCTGGAGGCGGAGGTTGCAGTGAGCCGAGATTGCACCACTGCACTCCACCCTAGGCGACAGAGTGAGACTCTGTCTCAAATAAAAATAAATTTTAAAAAATAAAAATAGAAATAAAATAAAATATTTTCATATATTTATGGACCATTTTTGTCCTTCTTTTCTGACTCCTTTGATAATGCCCTTGCTCATTTCTCTAATGAGATTTTCATCTATTCTTATTCGTTTTTAAGATGCAAAAATATTTAAGCAACTCACTCTTCTTAATCTTAGAATTCTGATGCATTAGGTGGCAGTTAGAATCACTGAGCCTAACAAAACACAATACTGCTGTTGAGAGTGATTAATTTTTTTAATTTTCTCATTGTCACAGTCATATATATTCATGTTTCTTAAAACTTTTACCAATGCAAGAACCTATTTGAAGAAAAGACAGGTTATTAGAAGAGGTTAAGATTTACAGCCCACAAAAGTGCTTAGACTTAATATCTTCTGATATCAAGTTATACACTTGCATTTTTATTCCAAATTTTAAGTTACTGATTTTCGCTCCAGACATTTTTAATATAAAAAATCTTACGTATGTACTTTATTTCAAGCATATTCAGTGCATGGAAATCTGACATTTGAGAGGGAAAAAATACCTCAGAAAGTAATTGCTTTTTTTTTTTTATTAAAATACCATCATCAAAAACTTCAAAAAAAAACAACTGACTGGGGTAAGGTAACTTGTCAAAATATTGAGCTCATACAGATATTATATAATTAACAGATCGCTGCCAAGATGTTGATCCAGATTGCCAAGGATAGCAACTTTATATTTTTAAGTATTAAAATTGACCACTAACAAACAGAATATTCTTAGAGAAATTTTTATGGATTATGCAATAATATTTTTGTAAGAGGCCTTAAAGTAATGGATATTGAACAAATTATATAAACAATACCTTGACAAAAAAAAAGTCCTTAATAATTCTTTCTATTAAGAGAACTTCTATTCTTAATAAAAATAATTATATTTCAAAATCTACTAAATCACCACATTTCAGAATTCTAAAAATTCCTGCTATTATACATTGTCTTCATATTTCTCAACAAGTATATCAATGCCTGTTAGATTCTTCATCATTTATCACCATTTATTTATTCAATAAACATTTTTAAGAACTTGCTAGCAAACATTTTGGAGAACTTTGTGGTAGTTTTGGAGCTAAAGATACAAAGACAGAAAGAGTTCTAACCCACAAGGAAAACATTGTCTAGAGTTCATCGTCCAGTAGAGGAGATAGTCTATAGTTTATTGTAATGGTTAATATTGTGGAATTGACTTGACTGGGTTAAGATATCCCCAGACAGCTGGCAAAACAGTATTTGTGGGTGTGTCTGCAAGTGTTTTCAAAGGAGATTAGCATTTGAATCAGTAGACTGAGTAAAGAAGATGCCCCCACCACTGTGGGCAAGCCATCACCCAATACATTGATGGGTGATTAAAATAAAAAAGGAGAGGAAGGGCAAATTTTCTCTCTGTTTGAGCTGGTACATCCATCTTCTCCTGCCCTTAGACATTAGAGCTCCTGGTTCTCAGGCCTTTGAACTCTGGAACTTACACCAGCAGCCCACTAATTCTCAGGCTTTTGGCCTCAGACTAAATTATAACTGTCCCAGTTCTTTAGCTAGCAGATGGCATATCATGGGACTTCTCAGACTCCATAAGGGCATGAGCCAATCCCCACAATAAATCTCCCCTTATACATCTATATCCAATTAGTTCTGTTTCTATCCAATTAGTTCTGACTAATACATTTACATAGTAGGGGGAATTAAGAAGGTAACAGAAAAATATAATTTATTGTAATGGTCATCAAACACTGACTGACAGCCCAAGGTAGCAGCCATTAACTGAGGCTAAGAAACCAAGCACCAAAGGAGTCTTCCAGAAGGAAATGATGATGAGTTCCTGGGTCCTAGAGAATGAGCAGATTCTACACAGGAGAAGAAAAAAAATGGTATTTCAGGTAGAAGGCACAGAGGCAGAATGGGTCACAATATAGAGAACTACTACAAGAAGTTTGGTTTAGCTGAAGCTTAGTTGGGCTGGGGTTGGACAATGGTGAGAGATTGCACTATAGAAAGAACAATAATACTATGTCAACATACATTATTGAAAACTTAGCATGTACCAGATATAATGCCCTTAGTAAAGTGCATTCATTATTGAATCCTGACCAAAAAAATGATGAAAAAGCATTATTCCTATCCTCCCTTTCCCCCATTTTACAGCTAAAGAAACAAAAGCCCAGCGAGACTAAGTGACTTACCCAAGGTCATATATTTTGCAAGTGGATAAGATAGTATTACAACTTAGAAATTCTGATTCCAGAGGCTAGGCTCATCTGCTAACCATGAACAGATTTTATGCTACACTAAGGAATTTGAACTTTACCTTGAAGGCCACGAGAGAACAAGGATTTTAGGTAGGAGAATGACATGGTGAATTTTATCTTTTAAAGGACTGTCCAAACTACTGGAGGTAAAGGGAGGGGACAGACCTGAGACAGGACCACTATTTATGCATCTGCATGTTGTATTCTGTAAACCTCTAGGAAGAGCCATTAAACTGTGGTCTGTGAATGGCAACTCCTGGCGCTGTGCAGTGCACAACCTACATAGCCATACTTCATGAACCTGCAAGTTAGGAGGCTATTACAGTGTCTTAGTCCATTTTATGTTGCTATAACAATATGCCTGAGACTGGGTAATTTATAAAGAAAAGAGGATTATTTAGCTCATGGTTCTGTAGGATGAGAAGTCCAAGGGCATGGCACTTGCTTCGGAAAATGGCTTCTGTGCTCCTTCACAACATAACATTGAAGGTCAAACAGAAGGCTGAGACATGCAAAGAGCAGAAGACCTGAGGGGGCTCCTGGCTTTATAACAACCCACTTTCTGAGGAACTAATGCTTCCCTCAAGAACTAATCTGGTCTCTTAAAAGTGAGATCTAGCTACTGAAAGAACAGTATCATGTTATTAATGAGGGATCTGTCTTCATAACCAATGCATCCCACTAGGCCCCACCTCCCAACACTGCCACATTGGGAACCAAATTAAAACATAAGTTTCAGTAGGGACAAAGAAACCAAATCCAAACCACAGCATACAGTAAGTCAAGCATAAAATGCATGAATGTTTGAACTAAGGGAGGGTGATGGCAAAGAAGAGAAGGAGTCATAATCCAGAGATACTAAGGATGTAAATCAACAGGAATTGATGACTAAGTGAAGATAGTAAGGCAAAGACAGCAGTCAAAGATAAGGTAGTTTCATTTTGTAACAGTCTGGCTAAGTTGGAACTACATTTTAGAATCTCCTTCCCTATTTGAATCTGGGTTAGGTTGGGCCAAAAGAGAAAATTGTATAAGATTTGTAAGGTGAAGTGAAACAGTAGCCATTATACTCTTAAGGTCATCACTGTTAAAGGTGATAAAAGACAAACACAGGTGCCAGCAGGGATCAGCCTGTCCTTGATCTTCCTCTCAACTCTACATCCTCTTCTGCCTCTGCACCAAGCTGTTCTTCCCATCAGCCAGCCCTACTGACCAACAGAACCCATGACCAGATGCCTACTGCAAACAAAAGATCATTTGTGAACAGAAGGAAAGACTGTGGAGGACACAGGACAGAGGCAACAGCTAGGACAGGCCACAAGCTTCTGTAGACTTCTACACTGGCCCCCTTTGCAGTCCCTCCCCAGCAGATTTCATGGAGCTCTGACTACTGCACTAGGCCAGTATTTCAAGAGGGCTATTAGTCACTCTTCCTTGAATCAGCAACCCTACTTTCTGAGCCCCTACTTTCCCAGCTTCATTTCCTAATCCCAGAAGAGTTTTTTTAGAGCAATTGAAAATATTCTAAAATCCATATAGCCTGTAATCCCCGCATTTTGGGAGGCCGAGGCGGGCAGATCATTTGAGGTCAGAAGTTCAAGACCAGCCTGGGCAACATGGTGAAACCCCGTCTCTACTAAAAATACAAAAATTAGCCAGGTGTGGTGGTGGTTGGGCAGGAGGCTGAAGCAGGAGAATCACTTGAGCCCGGGAGGTGGAGGTTGCAGTGAGCCAAGATCACGCCACTGCACTACAGCCTGGGTGACAGAGCGAGACTCCATCTCAAAAAAATAAAAAATAAATAAAATCCTTGTAGAACTGTAAAGGGCCTGTGATAGTCAAAACAACTGAAAAAGAACAAAGTTGAAGGACTTTTCACCATTTGATTTCAAGACTTACAAAGAATACTATAACAGAGTTGTAAAGATGAACACCCACATTATACAGAGGTGAAACATTTGGTAAAAGTGTTGCCTTAGTTTGGAGACGTTTGTATCTGGCTAAACTCCACTCCTAAATAATGTACTGAGAATCCAAGCTCCAGAAATATAAGGAATTTCTCTTGGAACTGGCTTCTAACAACATTTATGCATGCAAACAAAAGCATTGTAAATCAACCTTTTCTAAAGGAAAGGTGCTCAAAGATTCAGCCTGCCTGGTCACTGGTATTCTTAGCAGGACCTTCTGTTCTCTTTCATTCCCAGTCCCTTTCTGACAGCTTAATCTTTCTAAATCTTACTTTGGATCGCTTGAGCTTCTAGGAAGTACTTTGGATTACTGGAACTACAGACTTCATTCTAAAATTTCTTTTATATGCTCTTTTTATGTATTGCTGATATATTACAGAGAGTAATATTGATGCCCTATTTCATCATACCTTTTTAAATCCAAGGGTTTACTGGTATATGCCTATTAGAAAAATTATGTCAATATTACTGAATGTTGTTCCCACACCAGTGTGGTCTTGTTACCTTACTGGCTGTGGAGAGTTTGGTAATATAACTAGATAGATTTTCAGGATATTTCCAGCTTTATTCTACCTCATTTTAAAGTTTTTGGATTTTTTGGATATCTGGAACTTTCAAATAGGTTTTTGTGAATATTTTTTATGCAACAAAGTTACTGAGTGGCTTGTTCAGATGTGTTCAATACATCAGGCAGAATTTCAGAAGTTTATTCTTTCCATCAGTTCACAAACATTTTATAAATAGTCCGGTACCCTATGGTTTAACAGAAAATATGCCCATTGTGTAGAACCATATTTTCAGACTATATACACAAATGGAAAGATGGGCCACTTCATCACACTTTCAAATATATTAAGTCCTATAAACTATTAACCCCACAAAATACTAATTTCATTTGTTTACAATGACTATTACTAAAAGCATTAGGCTGGATTTTCAGAAACATTTTACAAGAAAAATGTTTCCAAGCATTTTGGAATATTAGAATAAGATTTAAGTGTACATTTTAATCATTCGTTTTTTAAATATTAAATGAATGAAAACACATTGTCTTTTAAAATTTTAAGTAATGGTAAGCCTGGTGTATATTTCAACATTTATTCTATCCTAATTACTCAACAGATGATTGCAGTATAAAATTGTAAATTCATTTTCTTCTTAATGCTACCAAAACAGCAACTGGATGACTAGAACCCATGGTTTTAGAGGAATCTGGGTAGTCTTCCATGATGCAGTTTTCAGGATAAAATATTTTCATAATATTTTAAGATAGATCTTATCAAAAGTAGAATGCTCTTTAGCATAAACTTTTATAATTTCCATTCTCAAAACTCTTAAAATTTTCCTAAAATTTATGTTTAATGAACGTTCTATATGCTACATTTTACCTATAACAGATTTTAAGTAAATACTAATTTACTGATGACATATGTTAATATTGCATTACTCTCTGTAATACGATTAGCAATAAATAAAATAATTTAAATTTTTTAAAACCTCAGCATTGTTGCAAATATTACATTAAAGATGTGGCCTCTCCACCCAAACCTACTGGCCTCAAGGTAGCTACTATTAAATTGAGAAAGAAGGGCATGGGGGTAAGGAAGCAAATAAATAAATGGGACTTGAGAAGGACATCCAGTCAAACTTTGGATATATTTACCAGCATGAGGAACTGACTGGAAGCCAACAGATCAGAAACTTCCTGAGTTTCTGAATAAATTGTACACCAAATAAATATGATCCCAACCTGAAAAAGCCTTTGACTATTTGAGCATTAAAGCAATCCTCAGAACCCCACACTTACATAAACAGGAAGGCCCTTAAGAATACACTCCCAAAGGGCCTCTTCAGATGTGGCCATGGAGAACAAGACATGAAGACCCTCCCAGGGGATGGACCAAGGGCGGTGGGCTAGGGATTCCATCCCAGAAAGCAGAATCAGAATCTAATCAAGGAACTTCCCCACCCACAGGATAGGCTGCCTTCATAATGCCTGCTTAATAGGATTCCATATGTTCCAGCAACCAGTAATTGCTGAGTGTCTTTCATTCTTCTCTTTTCTAAAAGATAGTTTTGGCTGGACATGGTGGTTCACACCTGGAGTCCCAGCACTTTGGGAGGCCGAGGTGGGAGGATCACTTGAGCCCAGGAATTCAAGACCAGCCTAGCAACATAGTGAGACCCTGTCTCTACAAAAAAAATATAAAAAATTTAGCCAGCCTGGTGGTGCATGCCTGTAGTCCCAGCTACTAGGGAGGCTGAAGTGGGAGGATGGCTTGAGCCCAGGAGGTCAAGTCTGCAATGAGTCATGATTTTGACACTACACTGTAGCCTGGGCTACAGAACAAGACCCTGTCTTAAAAATAAAAATAAAAGATAGTTTTGACCATAGTCCTCCTGCCCCTGCTCCACCACTGTGTATTGAGAGAGGAAGGGATGAACAACCTTTTTATTCACAGGTTGCCACCGGAAGCCCCATCCAGACACCATGGAGAAGACTGAGCATCATATGCAGACCCTGAACTTTGTGCTGCTGCTGCTGCTGCTGCTGCTGCACCGACCTCATGAGTTTTGGGGTTGCCTCTCTGGGTCTTGGGTTTGCCTCCCTGGGGAAAGTGTGAGTGTGTTCTGTGTAAGAGAGGAGAACAGATCATTTGTGAACAGAAGGCAAGACTGTGGAGGACACAGTCTTAGTGGCTAGTCTAGTGGTTAGCTAGTCTCCAAAAACCACTTCCTTTTTCTCCTGGGCCCACTGCTACACTACGCTTCCCAGGCTTCTTTACAGCTGCCATGCCATGTGTCTCTGTTCTGACCAATGAAATGTGGGCACCAGGCCTGGTACATTTAGCCTCTGACTCACGACCTTCTGTGCCCTTTCTCTTCCAGTGGCTACACTGGAAATGACTAGGACAATCTTGGGAGTTGGTGTGAAGATGGTTGATCCAAAGATGGAGAAATCTGGGTCACTAAAAACCTGAGTCCCTGAGGGTGGAGAAAGGCCACCCTCTAGAAGTGACTGCATTTGACTACTATCTGAGCAAAAAATAAGCTTTAACCATATTAAACCCCTGAGATTTGGGAGTTTATCGCTAGGTTACCCTAATCTATATACAAGCAGAAGGAAAAGCACGGGCAAAGACAGGAAGATTAGAATTCATGACATAGCCTGAGGAGAGTGAGGACTTCTCTAGACATGAGGGACAGAGTGACAGAAGATGAGCTTGAAGGATTCCTTTGGGAAAATTGCTGCAGTTTTTGAATGCCATGCAAAGATTTGGACTTTATTCTACAGAAAATGGGGACCACTAAAAAAAAAAAAAGGTTTTTTCCTTCCATTTAAAACTGCTATAGTAAATGCTGCCAGTAATCTGCCTCTTCTAAAGCAATTAAGAATCCAAATCTTTCATACACTATTGCCCCCCAAAATCGAAAATGTGAAAAATATCATCGCCAGGCTGACAACAGCTTTTACAGTCTGTTAAAGCTGCAACTTGTACCAAATGGGTCCTGCCAAATTCCTTGAGAAATCAGTAACTATCAGAGAAAACTCCCAACTTGTAATATTTGCATCTTCATGAAACTCTGTGTATGTGTGTGTGTGTGTGAGAGAGAGAGAGAGAGAGACATATATATATATATATTTACAGGTAATAAATAGTATTCATACAACAAAACAAAATTTGAAATGGGGCTTCAATTAAGGTCACATTTACCCAACTCATTCTGTGTGACAGGTGTTCTGACAGGTGCATATGATAGAAAAATAAATGATCAACCAGGACTTCAAATCACTCCCAGACTAATGCAAGAGGCAGGCACATAAACAGGTTAACCATAAGGGCACATGCTACTATAAAAATAGGACTCACTAGATCTATGGAGGTTAGGAGAGAATCCGAGGTAACTGAACTTTCTTAAGTTCATTCTTGAACTTAAGAATGTTCAGTTCTTAAGGATCTTCAGGATCTTAATGATCCTGAAGATCATTCTTGATCAGACCCAACCTACCTTTTCAGGCTGAAATTCCGTTACTTTTCTTCACATGATTTCTTGCTCTTAAACCTATCCTGCACTTTCGCATTTCCATACTTTGCTCCCTGCCTCGAATTCTCTCCCTGACCTATCGCTACTCCCTGTTTACAGTGCCACTAAGATTCCACTCAGGAAATCTTCCCTGGTTCCAATGGGGTGTATCTTTCCCCTTCTTTAGAGTCTCCTCTTCTCTCTGTGTCTCTGAGGAAGTTACCACTTTCTGCTTTGCATCATATTTTCTGACTTGCTGGTCTTGTCTGATCTCTGCGCTAAACCATAAGCTCCCTGAAGACCAGGAGTGTTTCTATTCCTGTCTTATACTTCTGGTATCAAGTATAGCAATTTGTAGGTACATGGTGGATGCTCAGTAAGTATTTTCTGAATGTCGGAATGTAAAACTCAAAAGCCACTGGAGACACTGAATCTACACACAACACTGCAACCCTCTCCTTGGCCAAGAGCTTCGTTGCTGGGTGACATAGGATGTTTTCCAGGGGAAGGAAGAAGGGCAATTTTGTAAGAGAATTAAGTGAGGGTCCACAAGGAAAGTAAAAATAGTGCTACACTCCTGGTTCCAAATAGTGTGTACTTGTATAACAAAAATTAAAACTAGCCAATAAGCCAATATTGATAAAAGAGATAGAAATCTCCAAGTCTTATTTATTGCAAAAAAACTTTTATAAAAGAATCTCTATTAACATCATGTCAGCATTCTCTTACAAAATCCAGCAAGGAGAAAATGGGCAGATGCCTCCCTTTCTAACATCAACACCATTAACAAACAGTATTAACATTTGGGCAGCTGAATGGGGAAGAAATATTGACTATCTGTAATGTTCTCACACTGGTGCTTTAAGAGTGCTGGAAGCTACAACACAGACAAGTCAGCATTACTCAGTAGAGAAGGGCCGAAGCCAAAAGTAGAAAAGATCAATGTTTATAAAATATTGAAGTAAACCAAATTTGTTTACTAAGATCTGGAATATAATAAAGAAGGAGAAATACACTTGATGTTTAAATGAGTACAAATTTAGGGTACATAAAAATATGTACAAATTTTGTCTCATTTGGGTAAACCTTAGGTTTTAGTTAACTAAGACAAGAGCAAACCAGAATGAAAAGATAAATAAATCCATAATGTCTCCATAAAAATTTATTGAAAGTAGACTTTTGGGGGAATGATCCTGAGTTGGTTAAGTTCCAGGGCCTAGAGGCCTCTGCAATTGTTACAAGAAGACCTGGAAATACATACTCACGTCAAGCCTTGTCTATGGATTGTACAAATGATATGCCTAACTCATATGTGCTACCATTTGACATGAACAAGTGGATACTTTACTGATGAGTAACAGAATGTCAGCAGGTTAGGGAAGCCAGGCAAAGCTAATCTCCCAGGGACACACTCCATTGTAGAAGCTGTCAGAGGGAGGGAGGGGCCTTACTTTCCAGGGTGGGCACATAATCAATGTCAGGGATCACGGTAGGAGCATGGGCTTTGAAAGGCCCTGAGTAGAAGAGAGAGGGATAAGCCAGCAAGGCAGACTAAGGCTGTATAGGAAGCAATGGAACATCTCAGGGCTTCAGGAAAATTTCCAGAATCATAAAATTCTGCATATGGCTAAATTTTTTGTGAAAAATGGTTAAAAGGCTGAGCTTCTGGGTTTGACACAGGGCTCCTCCTAGCAGCAAAAACAAAACAAAACCAAAACAATAAGTGGGAATAAAGCAAAATATAAGGAATTAGAGTGGGAAACTCAAAGAAAAACAAACAGCACTTTGCGTGCTACAGCGTTATAAGGCTCTGGAAATGGAGTTCAAGCCAAATTTCACCTGAGGTGAATGGGAACCTTGAGTAGTACTTTAGTTTCTCTGAGGTTGCTTTTGTTTTTGAGACAGGTTCTCCCTCTGTCACCAAGGCTGGAGTGCAGTGATGTAATCTCAGCTCACTGCAGCTTCAACCTCCCAGGGTCAAGCAATCCTCCAGCCTCTCAGCCTCCCAAGTAGCTGAGACTACTGGCATGTGTCACACCTGGCTAATTTTTGTATTTTTTGTAGAGATGGGGTCTCACTATATTGCCTAGGCTGGTGTCAAATTCTTGGATCAAGTGATCCACCCACCTCAGCCTCCCAAAGTGCTGGGATTATAGGTGTGAGCTACCAGGCCCAGCTGTTGTCTAAGAGACAGGATCTCACTCTGTGGAGATCCTTCTGCCTCAGCCTCCTGAGTCGCTGGGACTACAGATGCATGCCACCACACCTGGCTAATTATTTTTTTTAATTTTTGTATAGATAGGGTCTTACTATGTTGCCCAGCCTGGTCTAAAACTCCTGGCTTCAAGCAGTCCTCCCACCTTAGCCCACCCAGTGGCTGGGATTCCAGGTATGAACCACAGCACTCAGCCTTAGTTTCTTAAATAAATTCACTTTAAAATGTTCCTGAAATCTGGGAAGCTTTTTTCCACTATTTTCTCAGTTGATGGAATAATTTTTAACAGTTTACATTTTAAAACATTTTCATATTATAAGCATTAAGAACTGGCCAGGCGCAGTGACTCACACCTGTAATCCCAGCATTTTGGGAAGCCAAGGTGGGTGGATCACCTGAGGTCAGGAGCTTGAGATCAGCCTGGTCAACATAGCAAAACCTCATCTCTATTAAAAACACAAAAAATTGCCGGGCGCGGTGGCTCAAGCCTGTAATCCCAGCACTTTGGGAGGCCGAGACGAGCGGATCACGAGGTCAGGAGATCGAGACCATCCTGGCTAACACGGTGAAACCCTGTCTCTACTTAAAATACAAAAAACTAGCCGGGCGACGAGGCGGGCGCCTGTAGTCCCAGCTACTTGGGAGGCTGAGGCAGGAGAATGGCGTAAAAAACCCAGGAAGCAGAGCTTGCAGTGAGCTGAGATCCGGCCACTGCACTCCAGCCTGGGTGGCAGAGCAAGACTCCGTCTCAAAAAAAAAAAAAAAAAAAAAAAACACACAAAAAATTAGCTGGGTGTGGTGGCAGGTGCCTGTAACCCTAGCTACTTGGGAGGGTGAGACAGGAGAATTGCTTGAGGCTGGGAAGCAGAGGTTGCATTGAGCCAAGATCACGCCATTGCACTCCAGCCTGGGTGACAGAGCGAGAATCTGACTCAAAAAAAAAAACAAAAGAGGAGTTAAGAACCATTATTTTTCAGAGTATTAGCATATTATGGTTGATGTCAAGAACACAAAATTGTTAACCTCATCAGAGGGAAGACTGAGCTGAGTCCACTGCAGGCCATGGTCTTTAAGGAGAGCATCCATCTACTACATCCCAACCCCACGTGCTATTGGGTGAATAGAATGCTGACAACAAGGAAGGCCCAAAATGAGTGTAAACAGTCACAGCTTTCATCAAAATTAATGTTTTCCTTTCCTTGCTATACCTAATTTAATCCCCCAACAACCCTAATATCTCAATAATTAAGATGAAGAAACTGAGGCACAAAACTGACTAATGTCACACAAGTAATAAATGGAAATGTTGCACACCGTTTACTTTTTTTTTATTGAACTTAAAGTTCTAGGGTACATGTGAACAATGTGCAGGTCTGATACATAGGTATACATGTGCCATGCTGGTTTGCTGCACCCATCAAGTCATCATTTACATTAGGTATTTCTCCTAATGCTATCCCTCTCCCCTCCCTCCACTCCACAACAGGCCCCAGTGTGTGATGTTCCCCAACCTGGGTCCAGGTGTTCTCATTGCTTATTTCCCACCTGTGAGTGAAAACATGCAGTGTTTGGTTTTCTGTCTTTGTGATAGTTTGCTCAGAATGATGGTTTCCAGCTTCATCCATGTCCCTACAAAGGACATGAACTCATCCTTTTTTATGGCTGCATAGTATTCCATGGTGTATATGTGCCACATTTTCTTAATGCAGTCTATCATTGAGGGACATTTGGGTTGTTTCCAAGTATTTGCAATTGTGAACAGTGCTGCAATAAACATACATGCACATGCATCTTTATGGTAGCATGATTTATAATCATTTGGGTATATACCCAGTAATGGGATTGTTGGGTCAAATGGTATTTCTAGTTCTAGATCCTTGAGGGATTGCCACACTGTCTTCCACAATGGTTGAATTAATTTACACTCCCACCAACAGTGTAAAAGCATTCCTATTTCTCCACATACTCTCCAGCATCTGTTGTTTCCTGACTTTTAATGATTGCCATTCTAACTGGTGTGAGATGGTATCTCATTGTGGTTTTGATTTGCATTTCTCTGATGACTGGTGATGCTGAGCATTTTTTCATGTTTCTGTTGGCTGCAAGATGTCTTCTTTTGAGAAATGCCTGTTCATATCCTTTGCCCACTTTTTGGTGGGGTTGTTTTTTTCTTATAAATTTGTTTGAGTTCTTTATAGATTCTGGATATTAGCTCTTTGTCAGACGGGTAGATTGCAAAAATTTTCTCCCATTCTATAGGTTGCCTGTTCACTCTGATGGTAGTTTCTTTTGCTGTGCAGAAGCTCTTTAGTTTAATTAGATCCCATTTGTCTATTTTGGCTTTTGTTGCCATTGCTTTTGTTGTTTTAGTCATGAAGTCCTTGCCTGTGCCTATGTCCTGAATGGTATTGCCTAGGTTTTCTTCTAGGGTTTTTATGGTTTTAGGTCTAACATTTAAGTCTTTAATCCATCTTGAATT
>NW_016807069.1:427258-432420 GCF_001698545.2 Rhinopithecus bieti
AGGTGCTCTTATTTTTAGAATTTTCAGGTTTTCTGCTCTGGTTTCTCACCATCTTTGTGGTTTTATCTACCTTTGATCTTTGATATTGGTGACCTACACATGGGGTTTTGGTTAGATGACCATTTTGCTGATGTTGATGCTATTCCTTTCTGTTAGTTTTCCATCTAACAGTCAGGTCGCTCAGCTGCAGGTCTGTTAGAGTTTGCTGTAGGTCCACTCCAGACCCTCTTTGCCTGTGTATCACCAGTGGAAGCTGCAGAACAGCAAATATTGCTGCCTGATCCTTCCTCTGGAAACTTTGTCCCAGAGGGGCACTTGCCTATATGAGGTGTCTGTCTACTGGGGGGTGTCTCCCAGTTAGGCTACATGGGGGTCAGGGACCCAATTGAGGAGGCAGTCTGCCCGTTCTCAGAGCTCAAACGCCGTGTTGGGAGAACCACTGCCCTCTTCAGCTGTCAGACAGGGAAGTTTAAGTCTGCAGAAGTTGTCTGCTGCCTTTTGTTCAGCTAAGCCCTGCCCACAGAGATGGAGTCTAGAGACAGTAGGTCTTGTTGAGCTGTGGTGGGCTCCGCCCAGCTCAAGCTTCCCAGCTGCTTTGTTTACCTACTTAAGCCTCAGCAATGGCGGGTGCCCCTCCCCCAGCCTGGCTGCGGCCTCACAGCTCAATCTCAGACTGCTGCGCTAGCAGTGAGTAAGGCTCTGTGGGCATAGGACCCACCAAGCAAGGCACAGGAGAGAATCTCCTTGTCTCCTGGTTGCTAAGACCTTGGGAAAAGCACAGTATTTGGGTGGGAGTGTCCTGGTTTTTCCAGGTACAATCTGTCATGGCTTCTCTTGGCTAAGAAAGGGAAATCCCCCAACCCCTTGCGCTTCCCGGGTGAGGCGATGCCCCATCCTGCTTCAGCTCACCCTCCGTGGGCTGAACCCACTGTCCAACCAGTCCCAATGAGATGAACCAGGTACCTCAGTTGGAAATGCAGAAATCACCCGTCTTCAGCGTTGATCACGCTGGGAACAGCAGACCAGAGCTATTCAGCCATCTTGGAATGGATCCTTGGTGAAACTCCATCTGTACTAAAAATACAAAAATTAGTTAGGCGTGGTGGCATGTGCCTGTAATCCCAGCTACTCGGGAGGCTGAGGCAGGATAATTGCTTGAACCCAGGAGTCAGAGGTAGCAGTAAGCCAAGATCACCATACATAACTTTTTAAAATAAATTCTCTCAACTTTTTTTCTTACAGAGTAATTTTACTAGTCTGGAATTTAATAGTAGTACTTTATGGTCCCAAATTCTTAAGAACCTACAATTCCCTTTATAGCAATTAGGGAGGTCATTTACATTTGTATGTCTTATTTTCAAAGTTAGAAATTGAAAGTCTACATTTAAAGTCCAATTTAAATGTAGACTTTCAATTACTGTGTCCTCAAGGAATGTTCTAACTTACTAAGACATAAATTTGACATTAATTCTTTCAGAGTTAATCTTTCTGATAAAATATCTTACTTAAGTTTATTGTTTTTTGCATTTACCACATTGACAAAGACAAGGGAAAAATGCCTGAGTGAGGGAAATGAGTACTGAGGAGGCAGAAAGGACAACTTCAATCAGGTGGTGATGATTATTGACAAAATTACAAGCAGCAGCAAATAAAATGGCTGGTGAAAAAAAGAAATCAAACTTCAGGGTTGTAAAAGTGACGTCTAAAACAAACGACCATATCCTACATTCAGACCTAACAGTCAGAGTTAAGTTTACGTCTGAGTTAAGCTTCCCCCGAGAGCAGGGATCACACATTTATGATCCCAGCATGAGGTATAATGCAAACCTACATAATAAGTGCTCATTAAATTGTTTTGAAGCTGAAAAAAAATGGATACTTTTAGAAAGGTACTTTGGCAGAAGGGAATAGAAGGTAAAAGAAAGGCATGTGATGTCCAGGCATGTCATGTGGCTTGGTTACAGGCTTAGTAGGCACAGAAGCTGAGACTCAAAGATTTTATCTTCGGATTATCAATTGGCAAGTTCTCAAAGCCTAACGTTTCTTTAGTTTAAGAAATACTTAAATTCTTCCCTATGGCAATAGAATATATCAAAAATTGGATGTTTAAGAACCCCTACTACATACATCTCCCATTCACTTGGCATTTTTTTCCCCTAAAAAGCTGTGCAACCTTTCTAGGTTAATTAGGGGAAAATAATATTCATTTCAAATTGTCCTTTTCTGATATTGCTTTCTACCACCTTCAAATATTTGAGCTTTGTCTTCAGCTTGAAAATATTTTTTAAAACACACATATTAGGATTTCTGTTCCTCTCAGTTCTGATTAGAAATGCAAGGTCAGCTTTACTTTACTTTATATATAGCATTATGGGAATTCCGATGCTATCAGATGTCAGACACTCTTCAAAGCCACAAGACTTCCCACATAGATATATTTATGGCAATACAAAAATCTTTCCATTTCATATAGTACATTTCCTGGGAAGAAACCCAAAAATTTCACAATCAATACATGTACCGCATCAACTAAATAAAGTCTTCATCTCAAAGCTTTCAGAACAAGAGCACAATTGCTAACCCAGGACACAGGGTCCAGAACTTTGCATCTGGAAAAAAAATGCCTTGAGATTCTTCAAATCCCACTACTCTTTTTGAAAGAATCATCAAAGTCAAATTGTGTGGACACAAAGTCAACTCACTATGAGCAGATATAAAAAGGGAGACTTCATTAGCACTGAAGTGTGGTCAGAGATGAATGAAAACTGTTAACCCGAGCCTTAAGTGTCACCCAGTAATGTTTCTAACCACTCTTACTGATGAAGTTATAAAATCACAGAAATTTAGAAATGGACAGGTATTAACATATCAGCTAGATTCTAGAGCAAAACACTGCACCAGGTGCCTGACTATCCATGTTTTGTTAATTTTTTATGTTTAATGAAATGTATTTGGAGATAAGCAAAGAAAGTTTGAATTTAGCATTTGTTAAGTTGCTGGTAATTTTACATCCAACTTCAATTCAAAAATTACTTGCCAAAAACCAAGGAGGTACAGTATGATATTTAGGAAAATAGTTATTTGGGAAATTCTGATATATGTTTTTTAAATTTTTAAACATCTGTTTTGAAACTGATTTTAGATAACACTGAAAAAGACAAGATTAAACGTCAGAAAAAACTGAAAAATATCACATGAATATTACTTCTCTCCCAAAGGGTGAAAATCATGGTCACAGGCACGTGTCCTCCTGATTCTAGTGGGATCTCTATCCCACTGGCCTGGTCAACTGCTTGAGTCTTAAAGTTCAACTAAAGCAGACAAGAGGCAGGTATTTTATTCTGACATTTCTCTATGGCTTTACAACAGCTAGATTTCACAATGTGACATATTTTCCCCCAAAGTCTAAGACTTTTTAAATAATGAGGTCATAGATGCTAAATATTTTCCCAAACTTGTTGCCATTAATCAGTCACTTAGTTCAATTACCGAGTCCTTTCATCTAACACAGGACAGAAATGGCCCTGATGAGACTTTCTAGAGAGTAATGTGCAGTCTACCTGGGAGAACTGGCTTTAAAAATTATGTCTTCCTTTAGCTCTGAAAATATACCATGTCTCTGAGATAAAGCAAAGCCTGAAACAAAACACAACTGTCATCCATGTAACCTTGATTTTCTGGGGTAGTCCAATTTTGTGTACTTAAATATAGTATTGTGTCTAATAATCGAAGTGTGATTAAATAAATTATAAAACATCAGACAATGGGCAACCACACAGCCATGTAAAAGATGTTGTGGAAGAATATGAAATTGAAACTGTCTGTAATATGTGGTAGATTAGAAGACAAGATAAGAAACTCTATTAGAGTACAATCCTGATTTTTAGGGAAAAAAAGGCAAGGAGAAGACAAAGATAAACCAAAATAATAATTAATAATTATAATTACATTTAGGTGATGAAATTATGTAATTTTTACTTTTACTTTGAACTTTTCCGTATTTTAGCTTTCCTATAAGAACATTAGTTTATTACATTTAAAATAATTGTATAAAGAAAATAGTTACTATCATCCAGTCAGCAAAAGATATCCTGAAAAGTGAAAGTTCAATATTTTCTACAATCTTCAGTATATACATCTTTTCATGGCCTTTGAATTTGCTCTTGCCTCCTTTTTCTAGTTAAATCTGTATTATTGTGAATTGCTGCATAACAATTTACCCCCAAAACTTAGCAGCTTAAAACGACACACATTTTCTATCTGAGTTTCTATGGGAAATGAGTCTGGGCATGGCTTATCTGGGTCTCATGTGTTGTAGTCTCTGTCAAGGTGTTGATGTGGGGTCTGCAGTCTCATCTGAAGCTCTGGCTGAGGAAGGAGCAACTTCCCAAGCTCACGCAGTCATTGTCCATAGCAGTCAGTTCTTCACAGGCTGTTGGGTAAAGGACCTCACTTCCTGACTAGCTAGTGGCCAGAGGTCGCCCTCATTTCCTTAACAAGGCACCTCTTCCACATGGCAGCTTGCTTCATCAAAGCATGCAAGCTGAAAAGACAGCAGGGAGGATCTGCTAGCAAGACAGAAGGCATCGCATTTTATAACCTAATCACAGAAGCAACATTCCACCACCTTCACCATATTCTTTCGGCTAGACACAAGTCGTTACGTCCAGCTTGCAATCAAGGATAGAAGATTACACAAGGGCATGAATACCAGAAGATAGGGACCATTTTTGAAGTCTGCCTACCACATTATGCTTTTCTTTTTCTTTTTTTTTTTAACTTTTTTTTTTTATTATACTTTAAGTTCTAGGGTACATGTGCATAACATGCAGGTTTGTTGCATATGTATACCAGTGCCATGTTGGTGTGCTGCACCCATCAGCTCGTCAGCACCCATCAATTCATCATTTATATCAGGTATAACTCCCAATGCAATCTCTCCCCCCTCCCCCCTCCCCATGATAGGCCCCAGTGTGTGATGTTCCCCTTCCCGAGTCCAAGTGATGTCATTGTTCAGTTCGCACCTATGAGTGAGAATATGCGGTGTTTGGTTTTCTGTTCTTGTGATAGTTTGCTAAGAATGATGGTTTCCAGCTGCATCCATGTCCCTACAAAGGACGCAAACTCATCCTTTTTTATGGCTGCATAGTATTCCATGGTGT
>NW_016807069.1:434324-442417 GCF_001698545.2 Rhinopithecus bieti
CGGCTTTGTTTACCTACTTAAGCCTCAGCAATGGCGGGCGCCCCTCCCCCCAGCCTCGCTGCTGCCTTGCGGTTAGATCTCAGACTGCTGTGCTAGCAATGAGGGAGGCTCCGTGGCCGTGGGACCCTCCCGGCCAGGTGTGGGTATAATCTCCTGGTGTGCCCGTTTGCTTAAAGCACAGTATTGGGGTGGGAATTACCCGATTTTCCAGGTGTTGTGTGTCTCAGTTCCCCTGGCTTGGAAAAGGGATTCCCTTCCCTCTTGCGCTTCCCAGGTGAGGCAATGCCTCGCTCTGCTTCAGCTCTCGCTGGTCGGGCTGCAGCAACTGACCAGCACCGATTGTCCGGCACTCCCTAGTGAGATGACCCCAGTAACTCAGTTGAAAAATGCAGAAATCACCGGTCTTCTGTGTCGCTCGCGCTAGGAGTTGGAGACTGGAGCTGTTCCTATTCGGCCATCTTGCTCCGCCCCCACATTATGCTTTTCAATTAGCCCTCTTTTCCATTTCTCAGATACACCTTAGAATCAGTCATCCTCTTTTATAGCCTGCAATTTCCCTTCCTTCATAGTCTATAAATTTATAAAATAATACAATAAAATCAAGTGTTCTGCTTTACACTTCAAAGTTTGGGAAAAAATAAATCATTCAAGAATTATCTTTTTATGATGATAAATTGATGGATTTGGGGGGTTGTATATGTCTGAGGAATCTTATATCCCTTTAGTGGGAAAAGGAAAAACTTTGATGTCATTTGTAATACCAACAAGCTATTTTTACAAACCTAAATTTTCAGTGTACATAAATCATGATACAGAGGCAGATACAAAGGCAGAGTAAAGGCTCCACCCATTATGCCTCCCACCACCCACAAGGACACCAAGTTAAAAACTGTCTACACAGAGAAAACACCTATTGGCTGAGTGCAGTGGTTCACGCCTGTAATCCCAGCACTTTGGGAGGCTGAAGCGGGTGGATCACTTGAGGTCAGGAGTTCAAGCTGAGTCTGACCAACATGGTGAAACCCTGTCTCTACTAAAAATACAAAAATTAGCCAGGTGTGGTGTCAGGTGTCTGTAATCCCAGCTACTTGGGAGGCTGAGGCAGGAGAATTGCTTGAACCCAGGGACAGAGGTTGCAGTGAGATGAGATCACACCACTTCACTCCAACCTGGGCAACAGAATGAGACTCTGTCTCAAAAGAAAGGAAAGAAAGAAAGAGAGAGAGAGAGAGAGAGAGAGAAAGAGAAAGAAAGAAAGAAAGAGAGAGAGAGAGAGAGAGAAAGAAAGAAAAAGAAAGAAAGAAAGAAAGAAAGAAAGAAAGAAAGAAAGAAAGAAAGAAAGAAAGAAAGAAAGAGACGAAACACCTGCATAAGAACCAAAAATCAGGTGAGCACTCATAGTACCTGGTTTTAATCTCATCTCACTGAAAGAGGCACTAAAGAGATAGAAAAAATAATCCTGAGTCACTCAGGCCACCACTCCCTCCAAGGTGCAGAAGGAGGGGCAGAGAGAGCACCGCAATTGTGAGGCATCATACTACATCAAGGACCTTGGGTGAGCCTCTCAGTCTTGCTGGCTTCAGGTACCAGCACAGCCACAGTGGGTAGAGCACCAAGAAGGCTCTTGAGGTCTCTGATTCCAGGACTTGACTCTTGGATGGAACTGCTAGACCTGCCCTGCACCAGAGCAGGGCCCACTGCCCTTAAGGGTGACTCCAAGGGTAGGCAGGATTCAGGACAAGCTGACTTAAGAGACCTTAGGCTTTAAGGGAACATTAGTGATAGTCTGACAGTACTCCTCATGGTCAGGGGTAGTGATGGCTATGGAGTGAGGCTCCTCTGCCTTTGGAAAAGGGGAGGGAAGAGTGGCAAGGACTGTGTCTTGTTTGACTGCCAGCTCAGCCACAATACAATAGACACCAGATAGAGTTCTAAGGTTTTTAACTCTAGTCCCTGACTCCTGTATGGCACTTCTGAACCCACCCAGGGTTTAGGGGACCTCGTCACCCAGAAGAGGACACTGACCTGGCTGGCTTTGCCACCTGCTGATTGTAGAGCCCCCGGACTTGAGCAAACATAGACAGTGGCCAGGAAGTGGTTACAGCAGGCCTTGGACAAGACCCAGTGCTATGCTGGCTTCAGGTCTGACCCAGCACAGTCAAAGCAGTGGTGGCCACAGGGGTGCTTGTGTCACTTCACCCCCAGCTTTAGAACGACTCTGTATGTTTGGGAGAAAGGTAGGAGAAAAAGTCTTTGCCTGGCAACACAGAGAACTCTCCCGAATCTTGTCCAAGAGCATCAAGGCGATACCTCTACGAGTCTGCAAGAACCACAGCATTACTGGGCTTGGGGTAGCCCCTAAAGGAGAAACAGCTTAGATCACAACACTCAAGTTCTTTCAAGTATGTGGAAATTCTTCCCAAGAAGAATGGCTACAAATAAGCCCAGACAATGAAGACTGTAAATCATGAGAGTCATCAGATGGGGTAATATTAAATCATTAAAATCATGCTGTAGAAGAATATTTATTATATTAGAAATGCCTTCTATATGGTTAAATGAAAAAAATCAGGATCTAAAATGATATGTATAATGTGATCCCAATATGTTAAAATATATAAGCAAACAGATAGGAATAATACCAGAAGTATGCACACCAAAATATTAACAGCATTTATCTTTGGGTATTAAAAATCTCAAGTGATTTTTCTTCCTCTTCACAATACTTTCAGAATTTGAATACTTTATTAATTAATACATTAAATTTTTCTCTCCTCTAAACAAAGCAATATCTAAAATATACATATTACTGATATTTAATTAATATATGTGACCAATGTTATTCACAAATTCCTAATAGAATTTTAAGTAATCCTTAAAATACTACATTTTTTTGAAATTCAGGTGATATAAGTGGATTTTTTGAAGATGTAGAACATTGGAGAATGGTACAATGATCTTACTCAGTAAGAATATTATCTGTTAAGACTAAGAACAAAAGGGAGAAGGAATACTCTAGAATCCTTGATGAAATCTCTTTGGGACATGAAAGATAAGTGGAGTACCAATTAATAAAGTTTTAAAAACAAATTCATTTTTTCATGTAATATTGAGTATCTGTTGTATGCAGAGAGAGACCTCTATAGTTCTAAATTCAATGTTATTTTGGAATTAATGTAAACACAAGTTAGCATGTAAAGTTTTCCTATTTTTAAAGTCCAACCATGTTTTCTAATTAATTTATTGAATTTCTGTTTATATACCTTAAACTTTTGTTATAAGTTACTTGCTGTTGAATGTTCAGTAAACCAGCCTTCTTCCATTTTTGATCCATTACAGGAAGCAGACAAAAAAAATTACAACAGAAAACTCATCACTAAAACATCACCTAGGGAATATTCCAGTTAAGAATATTCTGCCTGCTATATTCCAATTAGGTGTCCTTCACAACTTGAGCAGATAGAACTCACCCATTTAAAAAAAAATGTTTTAAGGGACTAAATCGAAAATGAAGAAAAGAAATAAAAGTGAAACCTCCAAAAGCTTACTAAAGACAAAGTTAGCCATGAGAAATTGTCTAACCAATCTTTTTTCATGAAGAATTCAATTTTGCAATATTCTTGCCTCCATTTTGATATGGCCAGAGTCTTCTTGTTAAATAATATTCCTTTTCTAATTATAGAAATCATGCACAATCATTGTAGAGAATTTCAAAACTAGACAAAGGCACAAGGAAAAACACAAAAGTCACTCACAATTGTACTACCCAGCTTTTACTATTGTTAATATTAGGTTGGTGCAAAAGTAATGGCAGAAGCCGCCATTATTTTTGCACCAAGCTAATATTTACATTTTTTTTTTTTTTTTTTTTTACTAACAAAAGGGATCCTGTTGAATATAAGGATATTTTGTCATTCCTTTTCATTAAACATAATACATTTTCTCATGACATTAAATGTCTTGCAAACATAGTATTTTAGTGATATTCTAATCCAGTGATCATCTTTGACCCAAATTTCTGCTCAAGTACTCTAAACCCCTTTTTATCAAGTTTTGTGTCAGCATCACACTACATTTGTAAATTAATTGATAAAATTTCAGCATGACATATCTGTGCTCTGCAACAGCTTCTATAAAACAAGATTATCTTTTTCCGAAACTTAAAAATTGCCATTTTTCTAACTATTTGCACACAGCATCATTAGGAAGGTTGGGGGGAAATTCCCACAGGGTCATTGAACAATTCAGGCTTTCTACTCACAATGAATCAATTTGAGGATTTTTTTTTTTGAAATTATAGCTTTTTGTCTGTCGTTTATTGGTCAAAATTTCTTCTCAAGTACGGCGGATTGTTGCCGAATATTCTAGTTTTCAATGTGTTTCAAGATTATTTAAGTGAGAAGGTGGAGAAGACAAATCAGTCACTTCTAGGTAGCTGCCGTCATATTCAGAAATTTCTCCACCAGCTTTTGAAAACTCAGTGTCTGCCCAGAGAGTATCAAAAGCGGTAATAAATAAACGTATTGAATATTTATATGTTCCAGATACTGTGCTAAGAGCTTTAGGTACATAACCTAATGTAATCTTTACAACAACCTCATAACAAGCAGGTGGTATTAGTCCCATTTAAGAGTTGAGGAAATGGAATATTGCAGGAGTTAAGTAATTTATTCAACCTATTTCCTTAACTGTAATGCAATGTTGTCTCCCATTATGAGCCATTTCTCTCTCTGCCATTCTTCACTGTATTATTTAATTGGATGTGTTCACAAATGTTTCTCTCTCACCTGTAACAGATGGTGAAAGAGTCTGACTTGAAAAAGAAGAAAAAGGAATCTATACGGATCTACAGGATCTTACAGATCCTACAGAAAGAGGAATCTATAAGATACAAAAACCAGGCCAGGAACCGTGGCTCACACCTGTAATCCCAGCATTTTGGGAGGCCGAGGTGGGTGGATCACCTGAGGTCATGAGTTCAAGACCAGCCTGGCCAACATGGTAAAACCCCATCTCTGCTAAAAATAGAAAAATTAGAAAGGCATGGTGGCACACACCTATAATCCCAGCTACTCGGGAGGCTGAGGCAGGAAAATCACTTGAACCCGTGAGACAGAAGTTGCAGTGAGCCAAGGTAGCACCACTGCACTCCAGCCTGGGCGACAGTGAGACTCCATCTCAAAAAAAAAAAAGAAAAAAAGATACCAAAACCTTCACCACAACGTGTCAAGAGGGATAGGCTTAGGAAATCCCAGACTTTTCCTAAAACTGAAAATGTTGTACATTTCAGTTTTAAAATGTTATACAACATTTTCTGGCCAAAATGAAATTCTAAGTGCAGGGCTTGTTCTGTAGTACATTAAATGATATAGCAATGATATTTTCACTTACACTGCTGCTTTTATATCTTAGAGCCAAGAGATTTACAGCAGTATGAATTTCTCAGTGTATAGGACATTTAAAACATGACATTATCTATGGTTTTTAAAACAAAAGTGAAAATATCCATTATGAGAATGGCTGAACTAGTCCCTCGACAATCTCAAATAATCAGGGATAGAATTTCACTAATTAAGAGTCAGTGTCTAGAATAACCGAATGAGAAAAAGTGTTCAATTGGATCAGTTCTTACAGTAAATAAAGGAAAATATCACTAATATTTACCACTGCCTGTGAAATCCAATTTGGAAAGTAAATATGTAATTTATTGGGATTGGGAAGATGCTTGAGCATGGACAAGAAGGAAGCAAAAAAAGGTCTTTGCTCATTTAAATCAGTTAAAAGCCTATTAGTTCTTTAATATGATTTTTCTATATCCTTTGCATTCAGACACTGTGTAATAATGAAGTCAGCCTAATAAAATTCTTTCAAGTAAAAGACTTTGTATCAGAACAAAGGATTTTTTTCAAGAAAAGAAAACTGGAACACTTCAGTCACTCAAAAAGGCAACTAAAATACAACTGAAACAAAACAAAACCACAGCGGATGGTTTCCCAGCGAGTCCCAAACTAAAAGTAGCCCTGATATGTGCCATATCACCAAAGAGAAATGCAGAGAAAGGTGTGTACCAACAAGATGCCACATACCACACAACTCAACCATCTGTGTGTGTGTGTGTGTGTGTGTATGTGTGTGTGTGTGTTTCCATAGGTTATTGGGGTAGAGGTGGTATCTGGTTACGTTAAGTTCTTCAGTGGTGATTCACGAGATTTTGGCGCACCCATCACCCAAGCAGTATACACTGTATCCTATTTGTAGTCTTTTATCCCTATCCCTAGCCCTCCTCCCACTCTTTCCCCACAAGTCCCCAAAGTCCATTGTAGCATTCTCATGGCTTTGCGTCCTCCTAACTTAGCTCGCACATATCAATGAGAACTTATGATGTTTCATTTTCCATTCTTGAATTACTTCACTTAGAATAATAGTCTCCAATCTCATCCAGGTCAGTGCAAATGCCATTAATTAATTCCTTTTCATGGCTGAGTAATAGTCCATTGTATGTATATACCACAGTTTCTTTATCCACTCATTGAATGATGGGCATTTGGGTTGGTTCCACGATTTTACAATTACGAACTGTGCTGCTATAAACATACGTATGCAAGTATCTTTTTTGTGTAATGACTTATTTTCCTCTGGGTAGATACCCAGTAGTGGGATTGCTGGATCAAATGGTAATTCTACTTTTAGTTCTTTAAGGAATCTCCACAGTTTTCCATATTGACTGTACCAATTTATATTCCCACCAGCAGGGTAGAAATGTTCCCTGATCACTGTATCCACATCAACATCTACTTTTTTTAAATTTTTTTATTATGGCCATTCTTGCAGGAGTAAGGTGGTATCACATTGTGGTTTTGATTTGCATTTCCCTGATCATTAGTGATGTTGAACATTTTTTCATATGTCTGTTGGCCATTTGTATATCTTCTTTGGAGAATTGTCTGTTCATGTCCTCAGCCCACTTTTTGATGGGATTGTTTTTGTCTTACTGATTTGAGTTTGTTGTAGATTCTAGATATTAGTCATCTGTCAGATATATAGATTGTGAAGATTTTCTCCCACTCTGGGGGTTGTCTGTTTACTCTGCTGACTGTTCTTTTTGCCATGCAAAAGCTCTTTTAATTAAGTCCCAACTATTTATCTTTGTTTTTATTGCATTTGTTCTTGGATTCTTGGGCATGAAATCCTTGCCTAAGCCAATGTCGAGAAGGGTTTTTCCAATGTTATCTTCTATAATTTTTATAGTTTTAGGTCTTAGATTTAAGGTTTTAATCCATCTTGAGTTGATTAAGGTGAGAGATAAGGATCCAGTTTCATTCTCCTACATGTGACTAGCCAATTATCCCAGCACCATTTGTTGAAAAGAGTGTCCTTTCCCCACTTTATGTTTTGTTTGCTTTGTCAAAGATCAGTTGGCTCTAAGTATTTGGGTTTATTTCTAGGTTATCTCTTCTGTTCCATTGGTCTATGTGCCTGTTTTTATACCAGTACCATGCTTCTATACAACAACAGCAACCAAGCAGAGAATCAAATCAAGAACTCATCCCCTTTTACAATAGCTGCAAAAATAAAATAAAATAAAATACTTAGGAATATACCTAACCAAGGAGGTGAAAGACCTCTACAAGGAAAACTACAAAACACTGCTGAAAGAAATCAAAGATGGCACAAACAAATGGAAACACATCCCATGCTCATGGATGGGTAGAATCAATATTGTGAAAAATGATCATACTACCAAAAGCAATCTACAAATTCAACAAAACCCCCATCAAAATACCATCATCATTCTTCACGGAATTAGAAAAAACAATTCCAGGCCGGGCGCAGTGGCTCACGCCTGTAATCCCAGCACTTTGGGAGGCCAAGGTGGGCGGATCACGAGGTCGGAGATCGAGACCATCCTGTCTAACACGGTGAAACCCCGTGTCTACTAAAAATACAAAAAATTAGCTGGGCGCGGTGGCGGGCGCCTGTAGTCCCAGTTACTCGGGAGGCTGAGGCAGGAGAATGGCCTGAACCCAGGAGGCGGAGCTTGCAGTGAGCAGAAATCGGGCCACTGCACTACAGCATGGGCGACAGAGCGAGAC
>NW_016807069.1:442599-464897 GCF_001698545.2 Rhinopithecus bieti
AAAAAAAAAAAAAAAAAAAAAAAAAAGAAAAAGAAAAAAGAAAAAACAATTCTAAAATTCATATGGAACCAAAAAAGAGCCCACATAGCCAAAGCAAGACTAAGCAAAAAGAACAAATCTGGAGGCATCACACTACCTGATTTCAAACTATACTATAAGGTTATAGTCACCAAAACAATTAATCTTTGAAGTTCACGTTTACTTTATGTCTTCAAGAATAAAATCCTCTAATATAGATGATGTTGTCTTAAGGCAATGTTGTCTGCTTGGGTGGTACTGTTTTATCCTGTGTCCAATAGTTACCTTCACCAACTTTCACATATGCCTCAACAAGAGATGTTAGCTATTTCTTATTCACTGAAGTGCTGATTTTATTTAAAAGGAGAAGCATAGAAGCATTAAAAAAGAATAAATAGTTTACCAACCTATATAAAATGTTCTGGCTATCTGGTTACTATCCATCATGCCAAAAAAGAAAGTCTGGATGAATAGATTTTTACCAATTTGGAAAGTAAGTTGGAGTTGGTCTGACTTACATACAGACCACTGGTAATGGCAAAAAAATATATAGAGATTGGCATGCTCACCATCTAATCCAGTCTCCTCGTGTTATCCTTATATGATCATGGCCAAAAACCTAAAGCTGACCTTTCCCAGATTTCCTTGCAGTTATGGGTTATGGATATGATTAAAGTTCTGTCAGTCACATGCACTCAAGACTTGACTTCAGAAGTGAGTTAATCATGAGAAAGATCAGGTATGAGGCATTGCCTGTGCTACTGTAGACAGAGCAGAACTGGTGTGGTACCAGAGTTGGTACCACTTCAGCAGGAGAAGCTTCCTGACCAGAGCAGCAGCTCCTTCAGTAGCCCACCTGGGGAGTAAGGCTTTGGGAATTCATCGTAGTGTCTGTCTTCTCAGCTTAGTGTCTTCTCTTGAGTCCTACTAATAATTACGGGGTTTGTTTGATAAACTATACTAAATCCCTTCCTGCTTAAAACAGGGTAGATTCTGTTCTCTGTCACTGAATCCTGACTAATAGTATGGTTTATATCGGGCCCAGAAACAATAAGAGGTCCCCAGATCATCAAAAGAAGCATACTCTCTCAAGGGCAATGAGACTGATGCCCAAAGTGGAGATTTTTTGTGGCTTCAAAGAGATGAGTCATAATTCTCCAGATCCGTAGAAAATGAGGCACATAGATAGCCCCCTGTGACTGTCCATTAGAACATGATTTCTCACAGGGTACTAAAATCCATTTCTGATGTTTGGTTGGGATATTTGGTTCCAATTAGGAGGAACATGTCATACCTAATAAAACACTGTGGACAGAGAAAACAAACAGTGGTGTAAAAATGAGCCACAAATCTGTTATGTTAATAAATCTAACAAAAATTTAATGTCTGACATTCACCACCTAATTGTCTATGCTACTCCTGGAACAATTACTAAGCTCCAGAAATTATGAAATCCTTATTATCAAAGCAATATGAAGAATTCAGACATTTAAAATAAGATCAATGGTTACAACAAGGCTTTTCAGTAGGTGTAGTGAAGGGAAACTCTCTAGAAGCCACTGATTCCTTTCAACTTCCCCTTTGCTTTTATGTCTCTGCTATTCCCTGTAATCCTCTAATATGCCACATCCAGTTAAAAAGCTCAGAGAAAACATTCTAACTTGAGGGTACTGATTAGTGATTCAGTTGTTTCTCTTACAGGTAACTCTACCTCATACCACAGCATGAAGTCATTCATACAGTCCCTAGGTCAAGAACTGGTAAATACGGTCAATTAGGAAGAAGTTTTATATTTTTATAATTTTTAGAAACCATTATGGTTCTAACTTTAAAAACTCTTGTTTCTAACAAATGCCATTTAACTATAGCTAATGAGTCTCCCAAGTAACAGCAGATGATAATAGAGCTAATATACAATAAGTAAAGGGATACACAGTGTTATAGCTCAAAAGTGTTAGTAATTTACTTGAATCTGAAAAACATCAGAAAGAAGAAAAAGTTAGTTCAACTGAGAGCTGTCAAAACAGTCATCTTACAAGTCGATGTCTGGCCATAATTTTATCTCAACAAAATAAAGACTTTTGTGATGTGATTTATCATCTAATATTGATTAATAAATGCAAAGAAGTTCAACTTTATTCAAGCAAAGGACAATTTAATTCACAATCAACTGTTTGCTTGAATCTCATTTAAAAGTTTTAAAGTCATGAACAAGGTTTTAAAGTTATTAATGTACCTATTTAATTTTATGCTTGGTATGAAGTCATCTATAACTTTCACAGAACATTAACCATAATCACCTCTGAAGCACTGCAGCACTCAGTCATTTCTTCGCCTCTCAGGTCTAGAGGAACCTTGGTTGGTTAGGTAGAATTAGTCATTCACTCTGAATACCCTCTGGGACTACGTGATTATAATCCCCAAGATTTGGAAAAGAAGCTATCTGGGTATCAAAGACACTTTAGTTGTCAAGGGGCAATCCTTAGCAGGATCATGAATGAATTCAAGACTCAGACTGGACAAATCAGAATGGATACAAGAATATAACAAATGCTTCACTGGTTATTCAGGTTCCCAAGCAGACAGGAGACTTGAAGAGGCAGCCAGGGCAGGCAATGCCACCTACTGGTCAGCCAAGGTAGAAAAAAGAAACAGCCTAGTGAATTAATTTCTGCCATACTAGGCCATTTGGTGTTGTGACACAGTGGGAAATCTCCTTCTAATTAGTGAAATAAACATTAGATCATCTGCAATAATCTTTCTGGAATATAGCTATTTAATTTTAAAAGAATAAACCAAAGTGCTTATGTTTATCAAAAAAAGTCAAAAAGGAAAACCACAGAAACATTCTATAGGATTTCAGAATGAGCCCTCTTTAAAATGCCACCATCTCTATTTCAGTCTATCTTCCTATTTCAGAATTTCCCTGAACCTCATTCAAATTGGAATTCAATAAACATGTCCCCATTACAAATGAATATTTGATTCTCTGGAAAGGAACATGATTGATTTCATTTTTTAAATCAACACAGTTACAGTCTGAGTTCAATATTGAGGGAAGCCTCATGAGTATTCCTTATTCATTAACTCAGAAGTTAATATGTTGAAATTGACTGACTTTATGTATAGGAAAGCATTGAGTAGGAAATATATTAAGGGAATTTAGAATCATCTCTACAAACTCACCCCTTCAGCATACAAATTAGAGTTGTAGTCCAGAAGTGGGCTTCTGAAGCAATATAACTTCCCAATTCATTTCTCAGAACTTAAATATCTCAGAATTTTATAAGTGGTTAATAACCTTCCATGGTCCATGAAACCTCAAATGCTAATGCCATTTTCAACTGGTAAATGGCACACAAAGTATTTGATAACAAGCTGCTACTTCTTAAAATTTTCTTTCATAACATCATAAAAAAGCCTAAAGAACACAGAAATCATCCTTTTCTGAAACATAAACAATAATGACTCCAGAAAGCAAAATATCCACTGTCCAAGTCAAATCAATTAAACTATGAAATCACCTTAACCAGAAGAAGCTTGGAAGGATTCTAAGGCCAGCCCTCATCCTCATTCTCCAAGAAATGGTCAGGACCTTTCTTGTGTTAATCTTTTTCCTTAAGTCATACTAGCAAGAATGTATTATGCCAGTGACCACAGGGTTTAAAAAAAAATCCCGAAAATAATTACTAATACTCATATTTTCAAACCTAAAGAATCACTGAAGTCCTTGAGCATATGATTTCTAACCTAAAATCCATCACATAACCATGTAAATCTACTTCGTGTTGGCCTGACCGCTGTGACGCTATTCCCTTACTCAGGCTATAGAGAGCAGTTAATTGAACCTATAACGTAGGTCTCCAGGCTTTAATCCCCTACCCAACCTTCTTAGTCAAGTAAGTAGTACATTTTACAGTGTTCTGGTAAAATATTAACAGAATCAGCTTTGGAGAGAATTCAGGACTTAAAACCAGGTTCAAATCCTGTCTTTGCCACTAAACAAATATGTGCCCTAGAGCAAATAATTTAATTTCTCTGGGCCTGTTTTTTCACATTTAAAGTGGGGGTAATCATTACCTACTTCAAGGATTGGTAAAGATGAGGTGAGGTGATCCATTTCCTGTGCTGGGCACTCAGTAAGCATTCAACAAATATTTGAGTTCCTCATCAACAATGTTTTTAAGTGTTCAATATACACCAGGCTCCATGCTAATTGCTGCAGCTACAACAGTGAGGAAGACAGAAATGATCCTATCCTGAGAATGACATTCAAGTACAGAATAGCACAGAAAGCCTACTAATAAAATAATTACAAACAGCCGTGTGTTATGATGCAAAGAAACAAGGGCTGAAATAGAGAACACAGAGAACAAGGGAAGGGAGAAGATCAAGAAAGCCTTCTCCGAAGAAGCGACATTTAAACTAATAGCCAAAGGAAGACAAGGACTTGGCCGTGCAAAAAGAGGAAGGATGTTCAAGGCAGAGAAAACAGCAAGTAAAAAAGCTCTAAGAAATGTAAGATTTTGAAAGTGAAAGGAAGTTCAATGTAACCAGAGCACAGAGCTAGGGGGAGCGTGGCAATAGGGTGGACAGGGCTGTAGAGGCTACTAAAGAAGCTTGAAGAGGAGGGATGTGATGCCATTAACATGTAGCAGAAAGGATCATTCTCTCATGTCCCAGACAGGGTTCTCATGCTAGTTTAGGTCAGCCTCCCAAGCACAGGCACAAAGGTTTCCCTACCATTCCACCAGGTGTCCAGGGAACCACCTCTTTTTTTCTAAGTCTTACGAGTGTTAGGTCATGTCATTGCAAATAAAGAGGCTGGGAGTGGGGCACCTACAGATATAAGCCAAAAAAGTCTAGGCTGATGGGGTGACACTCCTGCTGGGCAGTTAACAGGCAAGGCTGCTGACAAACAAAATCCTCACCTTTATTCTCAGGCTTTAGGACTCACATTGAATTACACCAGCAGCTTTCCTGGTTCTCGGGGCTGTAGACAACAGACTTTTGGGGACTTAGCCTCTATAAGCAGCTCCTATAATGTTCATATTTATATATTTGTCTTTGTGTGGGTATATATGTGGAGATGTGTGTGTATATCTATATTATGTACATATATATATATATATACACGTGTGTGTGTGTGTATCTCCATCCTATTGTTTCTGTTTGGAGCTGTATGTGTATCTCCACCCTATTGTTTCTGTTTCCAAGAACTCTTAACAGTGCTCAAATACCACCCCTCACTGTGGTCCCTACGGGTCTTACTGCCTCTGTTCGGTGCTGTGCTGAGAGATCAGGAAGCTTTTGCAGACTTTTGTTCCTGTCTGTCTAAACACTCCATGTGGCCACAATATGCCTATGAAAAAACAAGAAACAGTCTTCCTCTATTTGAATGTCTAAAGGCATCACTCTGTCTCCCCATCCTAAACACACACACACACACACACACACACAAACTTCTTTATAGCCTTTAGCCTACACCTGTGAAAGTTCTTCCTTTTGCCTCCTCCGTCCTTCCAGCTTTCTCACAGTAGACTCTGTGCGCCCTACAGTAGCAGAAGATGAATCATCCAAAAACAAGAGTCCCTTCCCTCAGAGACAGAGGGGCTTAATATCAAGCCCTTCCAGAGAGAAAGAAATGAGACATTTACATTCTCACTTAGAGGAAAAAAAAAAAAAGCTGCACCCTCATGTCCTGCCACAGCATTTTCACAGTCCAAAATGGAGGAGGGCAGGAGCTGAAAAAGGAGCAGCAGCCCAGAGATGTGAAGATGTGACAGTGAAACCGAGAAGAAGGGCCATATTGGGGAAGTAGTTTGGAGACACAATGAAAAGAACTTGCTGATGCATTTGGTGCAGCAGGTGAAGGAGCAGTGAGGGGAATTGTGATGCCATTTCCTGTCAGAGAAAACTGAAGAACACAAAATTTTTAAGAAAAATCTAAAGTTCCATCCTGGACAGGCTAAAATTTCAAGACAATGAGTGGAGATGTCAAGGAAGAAGTGGAATTGAGTTCAGAGCTCAGAGGAGAGGTCTGGACTGTGGATACATGCTTTGGAGTCATAAACATAAAGATGTTAAAAGCCATGGGAATAAATGAGTCACCTAAGAAAAGAGGGTGGGGTGGGGGAAAGGAACCCAGGTCAGAGGCCTGAGGAGCCTCCATGGAGGGAGGTTGAATAAAGAAGAAGAGAGCCAGCAAAGAAAAGAGTAAGAAAGGAGGGATGTTGCTGGAAGATGGTTATGATGTGCCTGCGGACCTTCTCTCAAATATCACAGCGTTCTTTCACCATTCCATGAATTTGTAGGATTTTATTTCTGCATTTTTCTCCAGTGCTACTGCAGAAGAGGTCATGTTTTGCTTTATGGAAAAGAAAGTACTTGGTTTATTTCATTTTTATATTTCCATTTACTTTTCACTGAATAGTTGTTTAGAATTAAAACTAATCAAATTATGTATATAATAACCTATCTGAACCACAAGGGGGTAGAAATTCTAACTTTTAGGGAAACCACTTTCCAAGGCTAAACTAATTCATTGAATCTATACTTTTTAAAAATCAGAAACATTGTTTTTCAGATGACATATAAGATAAAGCATAAATCGTGTTCAGTACCCTATCTCATACATGAGGGGATGCTCGCTAAGAGAAAATCTAGACAAGGAGAATTAGAGTAGCATTTTTATAAGCTTAGCTTTTTCCAAATCAAAACCACAGCACTTAGTATCTTTGAGAGAGGCCAGTTTTCTAATTGTGCATACCAAGTCCATTCCACGAAAACCAAAAATGTTCTTTGAAAACCACTGTTTCAGAAGATCCTCATCTGCAAAACTAGAAGAGGACAAAATACCTAACAAGGGTAAGTAAATAGCTAATATGTATTGGTATCATTGGTAAGCATCAAACATTGCATGTAAACTGATGGGTTAATCCAGAGTGTGTCAATCAAGAAGTCTATTTCACTAAGGTAACCAATTATTCCAGCATACCAAGTTATATTTAGAAAATTGGCTACTTTGTAAAATTAAGAGCTATCCTACTGTCATAGGCAGCTTTTTTTTTTTTTGAGACGGAGGCTCGCTCTGTCACCCAAGCTGGAGTGCACTGGCCAGATCTCAGCTCACTGCAAGCTCCGCCTCCCGGGTTCACGCCATTCTCCTGCCTCAGCCTCCCGAGTAGCTGGGACTACAGGCGCCCGCCACGTCGCCCGGCTAGTTTTTTGTATTTTTTAGTAGAGACGGGGTTTCACCGTGTTAGCCAGAATGGTCTCGATCTCCTGACCTTGTGATCCGCCCGCCTTGGCCTCCCAAAGTGCTGGGATTACAGGCTTGAGCCACCGCGCCCGGCCCATAGGCAGCTTTTTGCTATACTACCTTATAGTCCACGTTAGCACTTCTCTGATTGTATTAGAAATCTCTTCGTGTCTCTGCTTACCTTGACAGATAAGTTCTTGAAGTCATGTCTATCTTCTCACCATAGTGCTAGGTCAGGGCCTTCAAAGTAAAGGTCCAGGATTCACCTCCATTAGGATCACCTGGAGGATGTGTCAAAATGCAGATTGCTAGCCCCCCCCCTTAACATATGGAATTAGCATAGTATTTGCAAGGATTTCCAACAGCTCTAATAGGGCTTTCAAACTGTACCAATGAAGACAATAAATCCCAAAGCATACTACCTAACAACTATCGGTTGACATTTCTTCTACTTATTGACTTACACTACTGTTTGGAAACTACTGCCACAATACTTGTTGAATGAAGGAACAAAGGATAAAGTGTCACCCTGGGTAAACCTCCATCTTATAATAGAAACAGCTTATGACTATTTTATATTAAGAGTATTATAGCAGTGTTATCTATGCATTTTTACTGAATCAAGGCAAATAATTTGGGGATTTTAAATAGAACTTAGAGATTATACCTTGTATAAAATATGTTAAGAAAAAATATACCAAAGATATGTTAAAACCGTAAAGGCCTAAACAATCACATTTGTTATCCTTATCATTTATTTAAACAATATGAAAGAGTCCAAAATTATTAAAACCCTAACTCTATGATGAAAATAGTCATCACTTTTTTCATGAAAAACTTCTTATTTTAAGGAGTCATATTTTAAATATAATTAACTAGTCAGGCATGGTGGGAGGTGCCTGTAATCCCAGCTACTCGGGAGGCTGAGGCAGGAGAATTGCTTGAACCCTGGAGGCGGGGGTTGCAGTGAACCAAGAATGCACCACTGCACTCCAGTCTGGGCAACAAGAGTGAAACTCCGTCTCAAAAATAAAACAAAACAAAATAAAATAAATAAAATTTAAAATACATGTATATATAATAGCTTTACAAATAACTCACTTTTTGATCAACATATGACTAAATCTGTACATCTATCAATATAAATACGGTAAACAATACATTTTAGAATGGTACCAAAATATAACTTACAATTTCATATATTGAGACCCTCAAATTTCAATCTCAAAAGTTTTAAAGTTTAAGTAATGATTTTCATTAAAAAAGAAAACCTTTTGTTCCCACAAAATAGAATGTTTTGTCTGCATATAGTCAATACTATTGCATGGCACAAACAGTTCAAAACATTAAATATTGACTCAAAACTACCTTTAAGAAATTTTTCCAAATTTCTCCTTTTGTTACTGCTTGAAAATATCTATGGTTATATTTAAGTCTTAGGAAGACTGTATCCATTTGAATTAAAGATGTCACATTCAATTTTCACACTCCTAGCAGATAATAACCATGAGTCATTTCTTAGAACTACGTTTTCAGGTAATAGAGTAGGGACAGACTGTGCCATTTTGTACACTTCACAATTTTAGAAACATTTTATCACCATGACATGTGTAAGAACTTGTAATTACTTTATCTCCTTCAATCTGTGTCAAGAAGATAATAAATGTGCATTTTATACAGGGCACTAATACTTGGAACTGTGAGTTGAATAGCATCTCCTATGTCTTTATTCACTAATAGCTTGGGTAAAACACTTAACTGTCCTTCTAACCTAGTATCTCCACCAGAGTAATGGCAATGCTATTGGTATCCATATGTATATTTAGATGTCTCACAGAGCAAAAGGGCCATTATATGATCAATCTTTTACATCTTTGGTTGATAACTGTACTCTTTTTAGAAGAACCATTATGTTGAAAACTCCGTTTCGCTGATGAAATTCATTTTGCTACTACGCTAGACAGGCAATGATAACTGAAGGAGACCAGGGAGTCTCTCAAAGTGATGAAGGTCTAGCAATAAATAACATGGGACTGGCTGGGTGCAGTGGCTCATGCTTGTAATCCCTTTGGGAGGCCAAGGTGGGAAGACTGCTTGAGCCTAGGAGTTTGAAACCAGTCTGGGCAACATGGCAAAACTCCATCTCTACAAAAGTACAAAAAGTAGCTGGACATGGTGGTGCATGTCTATAGACCCAGCTCTTGAGAGGGTGAGGTGGGAGGATCACATGAGCCTGGGGAGGTTAAGACGGCAGTGAGCCATGATCAAACCCCTGCAATCCCGCCTAGGCAACAGAGTGAGACCCTGTCAATAATAAACAGACAACATGGGACTAAATAAAGTTTTACTTGGAATATGTGTATTTGCTAAAGTTACAAGGGAAAATACTGCAAATTATATATCATTTGAAAAATTATCTCTCTTTAGTTAATTTTCAGTCACAATATTGGATATAGCAGCTCCAAATAGAGGTTACCTGATTATTGCTTTTATGTTTGAATTCTTAAAGAGTTTACATCATAATTATATAATTATATTTTTGAAACATCACAGAAACCCAACATGTACCTATTTGTAATAATCAGAGTATATACACCTGATTAGGGCTCAGCTATGTTCAATGCCTCCCCGATCTCAACATTATCATTTGCATTTTCTGCCACAATCAAAGGAAACACACTGTGTGCTCCTAGTGGCCATTGCAAGAAGGAAGATGCTGTTTCAATAAAAGGAAATCAAGAACAAACAAAATAATCATCCTCCATTGAAAAAAAAACCTACAAAAAAGAGAAAAGGACGGGGTCCTAAAAACATCTAGTGATGCCAATAAAATGGAATGTTTTTTAAAAAGTGATTTGTCTCACTGAAGCTGCAGAAGGGTATCCCACACTTACATGTGACTGCACTAAAACAGACCCTTTTTGTGCACTGAGCATTACAAAAAGGCAGAAAGCTCACAAATAGATGCATTTTCAGGTATGGGAATAAAATGACATACAGAAACTGACCTTGTTATCAGTTTAGCTATAGATATGAAAGATAAGGATATTTCAAGGAAAAACCTATTACAGGTAGTATATAGAGTACTTGGGCCCAGTTGAAGCCGAGGTAATGTGATGACAGTAATGATAATGGTCCACTGAATGCTAACAGACAAGTATAGTTACAGCTGTACAAGGATATCACAACCTTACACACAAATTCTAGAAAGATCATTGTGAAAATGACATTCCATAAATCACAGGGAATCAGCACCAAGTGTGTCTTTATGCATGCCCAAAAAGGAAGGAGAAACTGACATCCATCAATAATGAACAATGACTTATTTCAAATCTAATATGGAGTGCTGATACATTTATTTTGTTGTTGTTGTTTAAACTAGAATGTTTCTATGGGCCTCCTAAGTCATCTTATGCCTAAAAATAGCAGGTCTTTTTTTGTGTCTTTCCAAGAGAGGTAATATTAAGAATTAATAAGTATTTCAGAGCCTCCAAAACGAACTCACTAAACAAGTACCAACAAGTTACAACCTGAGCTAGATTTTATTTTCAAATGATGAGCAACAGCAATAAGAAAATCCATATTCTATAAGCTACTTTTGTTACACATTAATGACTAAAACAGCTTCTGTGCAGATTTCAAATTAATCAGACGAAGAATATCAGCTTTATGGCATTAAACTCATTTGACAAAGGAGTGGATGGCAGTAAAACTAAAGTTTTACCAGAAAACAAGAGTTATCTAAGCAACAACCCAGCAAGAAAAGAGAACTACTTCTGATTTCCTAGAATACATCCCTAACAGGTTATTATTTCTGATTACCAAGGCAGCACACAGCATTTTTCATCTAACACTTACAAAGATGCTTGGTCACACCATGCTCTGCTGTACTAAATGATCTTTGTTGAAACCATTCATTTCCATTTCTCTTACACCTATAAAATGTCAAATAAGAGTGATAAGACAGTCATCTACCCTCAATTTTCTCTACAATGTAAGGTTTAGAGGAGTGCATCAGAACTCTAAAATAATAGACTAATATATTTTCTCAATTCTCCCTTCCTCCTTTCTTTCCACTGGAAGGAAATCTATTTCTGAGAGTCTCTCTTCTAAAGTTTAAGGAACTAACAAGTGCTGATGTTTAACCCANATTTTGAGTAAATATCTTTCCAAAAACTCTACAAAAAATATAAAATCTTCCCTGGAGTGCTTATAAAAGTAACATAAAAGTAGCTATGGGTGAAAAAAAGAAATAATGTTTTAAGGACTGAAAAAAATCAAATTCAAGTAGTTCTACCCTACCCACCTCTTTTTTTACCCTTCTTTTACACATGCAGAGACACAGCACAGATTTCAACCACAAGTTTTAAGAGCTTGTATAAAGAAGCATACAAGAAAATCAATCAATCTTTGTTTTACAAAAAGAGAAAGTTGGCCATAGAAATCAACATGCCACAGGAATCTTCCTTCCTTTACTCAGAAAATAAAAAAAAATAATAAAAAAATGCTTCTACAACAATAAGGGGCATCATTCACCTTTCATTGCCTGAGCATATCCTGTTCAAACTAGGATAACACAATGAAGATGCTATGAGGTAAATCATACTCCAATCCTAGTTTACATTAAGGTTTTGAAAAGAAAAAAAAAAACTACAAAGCTATTGAAATCAACTATTTTTATGTGAAAAACAAAGCATGGGTATTAATGGAGAAGAAAATCATCTATCTAGAAATACTCCTTAAAACTTACTTTTAAAACCCTTTTGAATGAATATTACAATTTATCCTTATTTAGGTCATTTCTCTTAAGCATACTACATCAGTAACATTAAAAAGTGCCCAGAAATCAAAATTACCAACATTATATTTCAAAGAATATATTCCATACATATGAAATTAAACCACAGTTAGTAAAGGTGTCCAAAAACAGATCTTACGGGACTTTTAAAAAAAGAAAAACAAAGAACGATGGGTCGTTTCTTCAGAGATGGAGTGTCCACATCATAATCCTCTTCGTTTGGCATCACCAATGACTCCCCAAACATCAAAGACAAATTCGTCTGGGAACGCAAAGTCTCCAAGAGTTGCGTCAAGTGCCACAGCAAATTCATCTGGATTAACTTTGTCTTTTCCAGCTTCAAACATTGTGGTCGCTATCAAAATAATATTTAAAATTAACGATTAATGAAATAGCATCAAAGGACTGAGAAAAATGGCAACAGGAAAATTACTTGCTAAAAGTAACATGCATAAGTATATTTCAAATTAAATGGAAAATTAAATGCAAATTAGAACAGTAAGATACCCTCTCTCATACGCACACATCAAGGTGGTAAAGATACTTTTCAACAGTCTGTCCACTGCACCCAGGTTTGCAGCTGCTACCCTTGCCCTCTACCCAACCTTAGAGCCCATCAGTTGGGAACCTCTGGCATTCCCATGAGTAGAACAATATCCCCTGAAAGAAACCCTGTGGCTGTGACTAACCCTAGCAGGAAACTTAAAGAATTTCCCCAACCTCCTACTAGTCACTACTCTCCCTCCCTCCTCCACCAGTCCCCCACTCCCAGCTGAGACGGAGTCCAGTCCTCCCTACCCAAAGACAAAAAGACAAAGGATGACAGTTTGCACTGGAGCAGTCAAGCTGGGGAGAAGCAGAGGAAGACATAAGTCCACCTGTGGAACCGAGGTACCTTTTCTGAGCCCCTCTCCAGTTCGGGATAGAACATGAAAGTGGCGACCTTGTTCAGTTTTTCTACTAAGTTGCCTGGGTCCCATATTCTATGTCTTGGAACCAGCATCTTCAGGAGTACTTAGGACTTGCCCCAGCTGCCTGGGAGCCCAGGAGGCTCAGCGGATTTCCACTCAGCACCCTAGAAGCACCAGCAACCAGAAAGAGACTGTATATATGTGACGGGGGACTTGGGTGAAAAACCTCCATGTGAAAGGGAAATGCCAAAGCCCCAGGGAAAAGCTCCAGCATCTCCTTTCCTTCCAGGTTAAGGATGAACTAATCCTAGTTTGTATGACTTCTCTGAATGAGCCACAGGGACTGGAGAGACAAAAGCTATGCGTCTTCCCATCAGTTCAGTCCTAACACAAGGCAGGCTAGGAAGAAGGGAGGAATGTGGCCTGCAGGAAGGCACCAGAATCAGAGCAGAAGTGGGGTGAGGGTGCAGTGAACTGGTAGAGGGATCAAACCTCTAGTAAGGTAAGGAGGGCTCCTATATGGCCAGGCAGCCTGGCGTGGGGTGGGAGAGTACAGATGTGGTAAGGAGGACATGGGGATAGCAGCCACAGTGATGAGAGATTGGTTACACATGTGGAGATGGATCACATACACACATACATACATACACACACACATACATACAGAACAATAGGAATCAGGTTTGTCACTGCTGGAGAAGGATAAATAGGGAAAGGGAGAAAATAAGAATGAACCCTATGGAATTAGAATTGTAGATATCACTGGAAATATATATATCTCCAATTAAGATGTTATAAAATACAGACATAAATGCATACCTACACATGTATACACATTCCTCAGTCCTGGAAGCATGACACCCCAACAACAATGAGTACACAAAGCACCGAAATCTTGGTTCTTAAGTACCATTTTCCATTAGAAAGACTAAGACTTCCTCAGAAAATGGTAGATTCCAGGGTTGGAGCAGGCAAAGTGCAATATGAACCAAGAATATCTTGTACCAGAAAGTAAGAAAGTATCAAAAAATGATGGGAACATGTGAAAAGGACATAGATGTCAGAGTGCAAGAGTTCACACTGACCAAATCAGGGATAATTTAAACATCAAAATAAATAATGATGGTAACAGATTATAACTCCAGTGAATAAAACAGGAAGCCATGAATCCATAATAAAATACACAACTGACTGAAGAGATAGATTAAAGAAAAAATGAAGAAGCTGACTGATTCATAAAGGACTGTATATTTACATAGTTTTAAAATGTCTCCCCACCAATACCTATCAATGAAACAGAATAATTTTACAGTGCAGAAGCCTAACAAACACCACCTTAAGTGATCAAAGTGAAAGTTCCTAACAAAAAAAATCAAAAACCTCTGCTTCCCCATAAGATGTAATGAAAAGAATATAGAATCACATTTGTGATGTTCCTGCCAAAGAGGTGTAACCTGAGTGTACTTATGAAAAAAATATTAGACAAAGCAATGTTGAGGAACATTCTACAAAATAACTGGCTTGTACCCTCCAAAAGCATCAAGGTCATGAAAACCTAGTAAAGAACAAAGAACTATTCCAAATTGACACAACATGATAAGTAAATGCAACATGTGATTTGGAACACATTCTTTTGCTATAACAGATATTAAGGAACTTGGTGAAACATAAATAGAATATGAATATTAAATGGCAGTAATGTATCAATGTTAGTTTCATGGTTTGGATGGTTATGTTATGGTTCAATAGGAGAATATCTTTGTTTTTAGGAAACACACACTAAAGTATTTGGGGGCAATGGGACAGCATTAAGGTAACTTACTCTCAAATAGTTCAAGACAAAAAAGTCTTTGTACTGTATTTGTATCTTTTCTGTAAATTTAAGATTATTTCTCTATATATATATATATATATACACACATATATAAGAATGGCAGAGAAGAAATAAGAGAAATTAAATCTCTTCTCTTTATTATCATCACCTCTCTCTCCATCTCGCCCCAGACATCAGCCATTACTCAGCCTTCTTCATTTACCATCAATCTGGAAGCAAACACTTCACAAAGGAGGGAGTTTCTCAGCTGCAGCTGGAACCTCTGCTCCAGCCCAAGGGTCCTGCCAAGTTATCCAGACTCTTCCAAAGTTCCCGAATTTATTAAAACTTGTTTGTAATGATATGTCAAGGATGGCCAGGATATACTGAAGCAAACACTCAGATACACTGGTTTGACTTTGTAAGTTTGGCTTTTGAAAAATGTTTGGCAACAAGTATCAAAAGTCATAAAAGTGTTCGTATCCTTTGATCTACCTAGAATTTTACTTCCAGAAATCTAGACTTCAAAATAAAATTTTAAAACAGAGAAGAATTTAGCATAAAGATGTTCCTAACAGACTCCAAAAAAAATTCTAAAATGTAGGATCATTAAGTTACCTCTGGTATGATGAAATATATTGTGTGAAATATTTTAAATCATTTTAAATCATGTTTATGCATAATTGATAATAACAGGGAAATATTTTGTTCTAATATTTACTGAAAAGCAGTACATATATTTTATTATAATCACAACTATATTCTTATAAAAATATTTATATAGAATGACTAAATGAGGAGGTAGGTGATAATGTAATTTTAGTAAAATATTAATGGTAGAGTCTAGGTGACAGGTATATACAAAGGTATTCACTAAAATGTCTTTCAACTGTCTATCTGTTTGAAAATTACCATAATAAAATAATGGAAGAAACCTCTAAGAAGCAATGGAAGAAAACTTAGCAAAACATAGTACAAAAATTCAAAATAGAAAAAAACTTTTTTAGTGCTGTGTTTGATGCAGTAAAACTATACCTAACTTGTCATATTTATTCTGTGTGTTCATAGGTATTAGCTGTATTTGGGAAATTATTTCCTAAGCCATTAAGGGATGCCTTAATGTCTGTAAGGAATGCTTCATTTCTTTCAACAGACGGTCATAGCACTATAGTTAAGAAAAGAAGAAAGCTGCCGTGAGAGTGCATTTTCACACCATCAGATAAGAAGCCAAGTGCTCAGGGAAGCAGTGCCCTACAGCATCCTATCAGTATTTCAAATAAGTCTGGAGGTTCTGTCTGTGTCTCTCTTCTCAGACTGTCTTGCCTTGGAGATCTTATCCACAATCCCAGCATGACCATGGTGCAGAGAAGTCCCAAATTTGGCTTCCATCCCCAACTTCATTCATGAGTTCCACACACCCATTTCTGAGTAACTGGTGGGCAATTCTTTCTAGGTGATCCATTAGCATCTCAAACAACATGTCCAGAAACCAAATATCACTGTCCCTTCTAAGGAAACTGCTACTCTTTCTCTTGTTTCCATCATTTTCTCTTCTCCGAGGTCTTCAGACTGTGCACCAAACACTGTCTCCCTTCATTCTACCTTTGCAACCTCTCTAATTCAATTCTTTCCATTTCATTCCCACTGCTGCCATGTTATTTCCTAATCTCCAAGTCCAGTAAGCAAACTATCCTACATAGGCACATTGGACTCCCTTTCCTAAAGTACAGCTTTGATCCCACTGGGTACTGAGACAAAAGGACCATGAAGCTCCTTTCCACCTCTGAGATTATCCGTCATTCCCATACATAAAAAAATTCCATCTGGGCATAGTGGCTCACGCCCGCAGTCCCAGCTGCTAGGGAGGCTGAAGCAGGAAGATCACATGAGGCCATAAGTTTGAGACCAGCCTGAGCAACACAGCAACATCTTGTCTCTTAAAATAATGTATTTAATTTTAAAAAATAAAATTCACCAGGCATGACAGTGCACATCTGTAGTTCCAGATACTCAGGAGGCTGAGGCAAGAGGATCACTTGAGCCCAAGAATTTGAGGCTACACTGGGCTATGATCATGCCACTTCACTCTAGCTTGCAAAATAGAATGAGACACTGTCTCTTAAAAAAAATTTTTTTTCCTTGTGTAACCAACGTTTATCTTTAAAACTCTAAACCCTAATGGCAGTCTAATCTATAAAACCCTTGGTTCTCACTACACTACGCTACACTACATTAATGTTGTGCCCTCATAAATCTGACCACTCAAAATGCTATCTTCACTGCTTTCTGCATTTGCCCAGGATAACCTCCTCCTAGCCACCAGTACCACTGTCAAAATCCTTTCTCTCCTTCAAGGCTCTCTCCTCCATGAAATACTTTGTCCACAGCTGGAAGAGATATCTCCATTCTCTAAACCCTTCTGCCAGTGTTTTTCATGCTTAAATGCATAAACAAATCGCCTAGGATCTTGGCAAAATGCAGGTTCTGGTTCAGCAGTTCGGCAGCCCTGAGATTCTGCATTTTCAACTCCCAGGTGATGCTGGTCCTCAGACAACACTTTGAATAAAAAGGTCTTGGACTGCAAATTCAACATTGCTCTGTACTGACATTTATTTTTCTGTGTATTTTTTCTCTCCTACTAACAGAATAAACTCCCAACAGATCTTGAGTAGCTTACTCAGTCTTTTATGCCCATGGTAACTAACTCAGTGTCTCGTGCATAATAAATGCTAGTGAACGGGTGGTGCAAGAGGAGGGCTCATAATTACAGTTACATACTTTTTGCACCGACACAGTTAGCATGCACTGGGGAAAGTGAAGTCCAGAACTCTGGTCTCAGCCAGGATGTAAAAGAAGAGTAGCCAGAATGTAAAGGTGAAGTATTGCTGAAGTAGAACTCCAGTTCAGAATTGTGCTTACTCTACCATTTTAACTCTTTCTCACAGGCTTTGCAGGTAGCATTTATTAAGACAACTACCTAAAGATTATAATGACATATGGGTAACACATGTTAAGGAAGAAAGCTAGCTGAGGAAGAAATAAGATGCATACAGATAAAAGACATAAGAAAATGTACAAACCATTCAGAAATAGAAACTAACAGTATAGATGATGCTCTTAAATGTTGGGGGAGACAATGACAAGGATGCAGATGTTCACTGATGAACACTGAATCAATTTCTCTCCCTACACACACACACACACACACACACACACACACAGACACAGACACACATACACACACATCCTTGGCTATGAGAGGGAAAAAGAAACAACTTGGTACATGGTTTTTTTATACCTCAGGAAGCTCAGCAGCAATGTCTAATGCACTAAGCCCGGGAACTCCATGTTGTAGGTCTGATCTGCACTGACTTGCAATGTCTGCTTTGGGTTTCTAGTCACAAAATGAAAGAAAATGCTGCTTCAAGATGCCCACAGTCTAACCTCACAGTCCAAAATGCATAATCTCACTCATGCACTCATTCTGGCACAACAGAAAAGTGAAAAAAAGAAAATCCCCACACTGCCCGGAGCTGCTGATACAGTCTGGTTATACAGCTCCACATGTTCTACCTCTATTACCACTGCCATTACAACTATTAATAGTAATAATCATTAGTGATCATCACTGAATGATAATACCTACATCCATTATTATTTATGATGTGACAGAAACTTTATACAGATTATTTAATCTGATTCCTTGGCAACCCTATAAGATTATTTTTATTATGCCCCTCTTATAGATGTGAAAATTAGGATTGTAAGTTTAATAATTTCCCCAAGGGCCAAAGCTCCAAACTAACAAAATTAGGACTCATGCTCCCTGTGAATTCACTCCTTTTGTGACTCTCAACAGACATTTACCAAGTACTTACTCTCAGAGAGGTACTGTGGTAAGAGCTGGGATTAAAACTAAGTAAGATATGCTATCTGCCTTCAAGAAATACCTGATCTTGTAGAAGCAACAAAAAATGCCCATTACACAGCTACATAATTGTGCTGGAAATACTGCATGTAATACAGCGCTCTACACATCTTTTAAAAACCAGTAATTTGCTATGTGAATTCAAACATGGAGCATGCAACTAAATATGTTATATATTTTTCCTAATGCATCAAGTATAAACATCGCTTTTTTGTTTTATTTCTCATCCTCAGCTGGGTTTGGTAAGCATAGTTTTTAAGACATCTTTACAGGATAAGTAAACAGTAAAATTCATCCTTTTTGATAAAATATTATAGCTCTGATCTAAGAGAAAAGCAAAAGAAACTTCAGCAAAATAAAACACTTTTATAAAGGTACAGCATATTAACATAAGATAGCTACTAAGATTATTTTCATCTATTGATTACAATAAAATTTCAATATACCGCAATAATAAACCTGAATGCAATCTGGCAAAAAATATTCCATTAAAAGAGTATTATTTTCTTACAGTACAATGTTTAGAAACACATGAGAAAAAAAAGAAAAAAATAGATTTAAAAAAATAGTAAAATTAATCCCTGCTACTTGGGAGGGTGATGCAGGGAGATTGCTTGAGTCCAGAATTTTGGGATCGGCCTGGGCAACATAGTGAGACCCCATCTCAAAAATAATTTTTTTAATTAGAAAGAGATTGTTTTTTACCACATATAGCAGCTAAGTGCTGACCTCTAGTGGCCATTTTTATTACTGTCACTGAACTACATTTACATTATTATTAATGACAAACCTGTTTTGGTGATACAGATCAACATATAATTTCCATTAACTTTTTAAACACTTAAACAGAACTTTTAAATATAAAATATTACTTTATGGCTAAAGCTCTTGGTACCAAAGTTTCAGAAATCTTAGTTTTCAACTCGTTAGGTGACTTTGGCAAGTTATCAAACTTCTCTGAATTTCAGTTTTCAAATCTATAAAACGGCAAATAGCAGGATGTAAAGATTAGTCATCATTATTGTTAGTTTAATCATGAAATATGCCACTATATCTCATTCTATGGAAGGTCTTCAGGCCTTACTTTTCCTAGGACTTTTTATAAATATCAACACTTTTCAAACAACTCACAAGTCAAACATCAAAAATGCAGTCAATGTAGAATGTTTTCTAACGAAAATTTCTAAAACTTCATTGGCTTTATCTGAAAACGATGACTTTCTACAGTGTTCACTGTTTTGAATTCACTATAAAAAGAAAGTAATCTGGCCAGGCCTGGTGGCTCACGCCTGCCTGTACTTGTAGCACTTTAGGAGGCCAAGGCAGGCAGATCGCAAGGTCAGGGGTTCGAGACCAATCTGGTCAACGTGGCGAAACCCCATCTCTACTAAAAGTACAAAAAATTAGTTGGGCAAGGTGGCAGTCACCTATAATCCCAGCTATTCAGGAGGCTGAGGCAGGAGAATGGCTTGAATCGGGAGGCGGAGGTTGCGGTGAGCAAGATTGTGCCACTGCACTCCAGCCTGGGTGACACAGCAAGACTCCATCTCAAAGAAAAAAAGAAGGTGATCTTAGGAAGAAAGGAGAAATGTAATTCTCACTATTAAAACACCATTAGCGGTTCCAATGGCCAAATAGGAACAGCTCCAGTCTACAGCTCCCAGCGTGAACAATGCAGAAAATGGGTGACTTCTGCATTTCCATCTGAGGTACTGGGTTCATCTCACTGGGGCTTGTCAGACAGTGGGTGCAGGACAGTGGGTGCAGCCCACCGAGCATGAGCCGAAGCAAGGAGAGGCATTGCCTCACCCGGCAAGCACAAGGGGTTAGGGAATTCCCTTTCCTAGCCAAGGGAAGTGGTGACAGATGGCACCTGGAAAATCAGGTCACTCCCACCCTAATACTGCGCTTTTCCAACGGTCTTAGCAAATGACGCACCAGGAGATCATATCCTGCACCTGGCTCAGAGGGTCTCATACCCACGGAGCCTTGCTCATTGCTAGCACAGCAGTCTGAGATCCAACTACAAGACCTCAGTGAGGCTGGGGGAGGGACACCCACCATTGCTGAGGCTTACATAGGTAAAGCGACAGGGAAGCTCAAACTGAGTGGAGCCCACCGCAGCTCAAGGAGGCCTGCCTGCCTCTGTAGACTCCACCTCCGCAGGCAGGGCATAGCTGAAAAAAAGGCAGCAGAAACTTCTGCAGACTTAAACATCCCTGTCTGACAGTTTTGAAGACAGTAGTGGTTCTCCCAGCTTGGAGTTTGAGATCTGAGAATGGACAGACTGCCTCCTCAAGTGGGTCCCTGACCCCCAAGTAGCCTAACTGGGAGGCACCTCCCATTAGGGCCTGACTGACACCTCATATGGCCAGATGCCCCCCTGAGATGACGTTTCCAGAGGAACGATCAGACAGCAACATTTGCCATTCTGCAATATTTGCTGTTCTGCAGCCTCCGCTGGTGATACACAGGCAAACAGGGTCTGGAGTGGACCTGCAGCAAACTCCAACAGACCTGCAGCTGAGGGTCCTGACCGTTAGAAGGAAAACTAACAAACAAAAAGGACATCTACACCAAAACCCCATCTGTATGTCACCATCATCATCAAAGATCAAAGGTAGATAAAACCACAAAGATGGGGAGAAACCAGAGCAGAAAAGCTGAAAATTCTAAAAATCAGAGTGCCTCCTCTCCTCCAAAGGAATGCAGTTCCTCACCAAAAACAGAGCAAAGCTGGATGAAGAATGACTTTGGCGAGTTGAGAGAAGAAGGCTTCAGATGGCTGGTAATAACAAACTTCTCCAAGCTAAAGGAGAATGTTCAAACTCATTGCAAAGAAGCTAAAAACCTTGAAAAAAGATTAGACGAATGGCTAACTAGAATAAACAGTGTAGAGAAGACCTTAAATGACCTGATGGAGCTGAAAACCATGGCATGAGAAGTACATGATGCATGCACAAGCTTCAGTAGCTGATTTGATCAAGTGGAAGAAAAGGCATCAGTGATTGAAGATGAAATAAATGAAATGAAGCGAGAAGAGAAGTTTAGAGGAAAAAAAGTAAAAAGGAACAAACAACACCTCCAAGAAATATGGGACTATGTGAAAAGATCAAATCTATGTCTGATTGGTGTACCTTAAAGTGACGGGGAGAATGGAACCAAGTTGGAAAACACTCTTTAGGATAGTATCCAGGAGAACTTCCCCAACCTAGCAAGGCAGGCCAACATTAAAATTCAGGAAATACAGAGAATGCCATAAAGATACTCTTCGAGAAGAGCAACTCCAAGACACATAATTGCCAGATTCACCAAGGTTGAAATGAAGGAAAAAATGTTAAGGGCAGCCAGAGAGAAAGGTCGGGTTAACCACAAAGAGAAGTCCATCAGACTAACAGTGGATCTCTCAGCAGAAACTCTACTAGCCAGAAGAGAGTGGGGGCCAATATTCAACATTATTAAATAAAAGAATTTTCAACCCAGAATTTCATATCCAGCCAAACTAAGCTTCATAAGCAAAGGAGAAATAAAATCCTTTACAGATAAGCAAATGCTTAGAGATTTTGTCA
>NW_016807069.1:468020-513619 GCF_001698545.2 Rhinopithecus bieti
CCAGCATTAGGAGATTTACCTAATGTAAATGATGAGTTAATGGGTGCAGCACACCAACATGGCACATGTATACATATGTAACAAACCTGCACGTTGTGCACGTGTACCCTAGAACTGAAAATATAATAAAAAAATAAAATAAATGAAACACCATTACTGCATACTTTTTCAAGAGCTATAACAGACTTCGTGTCTGGTCCAAAAGCAAACTAGTAAAATTTTTAAAAAGAAAAGATGTTATAGAATAAATGACTTAGAAACAATCAATCTTCTTTTCACACATATCAGGATCTCAATAAATTTGAAATCCTAAAATTCTGAAGTTGCTTGGATGATCTCCAAACTCCTAAACTGGTATCATCAGAAAACATTATAATTCTATATACAACTTACACAGTTTCCTTAAACATTCAGCAAGAAACTTGTATGATACAACTTTATACTGAGTTAGGTCAAGACTATATGAGGCCTTATATGATTCAACGTCTTTTAGAACGTTTATTTTTTTTCATGGATAACATCCCAAGGTGACCTATGTTGACACTGGTTGGTAGAAAAGTCATAGTTCACAACTAAACTTTACAATCAAATGAAGCACTTTCATCTTCAGGATTACTCTCTACAAAAATTCATTTAAATTGCTGGGCATGGTGGCTCACGCCTGTAATTTCAGCACTTTGGGAGGCTGAGGTGAGTGGATCACCAGGTCAGGAGATCGAGACCATCCTGGCTAACATGGTGAAACCCCGTCTCCACTAAAAATACAAAAAACTAACCGGGCATGGTGGCGGGCACCTGTAGTCTCAGCTACTCGGGAGGCTGAGGCAGGAGAATGGCATGAACCCGGGAGGCGGAGCTTGCAGTGAGCTGAGATCGCACCACTACACTCCAGCCTGGGCGACAGAGCAAGACTCCATCTCAAAAAAGAAAATTCATTTAAATGATTTTCCATTTTCAAATAATAAAACCTCTTAATCCATTTTTGAGGATAGTGTTCTAAGACACGTTGTTGCCATATTACTTTTAAATTTTAAAATATATACTTACATTAATATAGAAAAATGTGATGTCAATGTAATTTGCATTAAGAATTAATATTTCTGAAAGCTAAGAAATACTAAGAATATTTATACAAGTAAATATATTTGTCTGTTAAATCAGTACCACACTTGTGATTTATATTTCATGCTAATCAGATCTGAATAATGAAAGAAATTCCTTATTTAACAATGGTTTGCATTCTTCAAATAATTACTTTCCTTACACTTTACCTGCCTAGGTAACTGACCACATTGCTAATCATGTGTAATGATAATGGCTTTTAATGTCAATTAGAGGAATTTGTTACAGATGACTAATTCACTTTACAAAGAAATTTCTAGTTAATTTACAAAGAATTTGTAAGGAATGTTTAGTGTCCTGAATTTCCTTTTTTTAAGCTGCATTTTCTTTTTTTCTTTTTTTTTTTTTATTTACTTATTTGTTTTTGTTTTTTTAGAGACAGGATCTCACTCTGTTGCCCAGTCTAAAGTGCAGTGGCACCATCCTAGCTCACTGCAGCTTCAAACTCTTGGACTCAAGCAATCCTCCTGCCTCAGACTCTCAAGTGGCTACGAGTTCAGGTGCATGCCACCATGCCTGGCTAATTTTTTTTTTTTACTAGAGACAGGGTCTCATCTCACTATGTCACCCAAGCTGGTCTCTTTTAGGGTTAGTTTTAGGGTTAGCTTTAGGATTAGTGGCTCGAGCCAAATATATATGCCTGTAAGCAATATTACATCATATCTCTGTTACTGTATGTGAGCATAAATACATCTATGCATATGTGTGTATGTATATGTAAAAATTCATGTATATGTACGTGTATTTGCTTCCCTCCTATATGGCAAAATACCATCAAAGAATAGCCCATAGCCCAAGACTGTTGTACAAATAAACATTTCTATTCTAAATTCGATTTATGTACATGTTGATGCCTCTATTTATTTGTTACATATTTCCTTATATGTCTAAAAGTATTCATGTTTATGTGTATGCTTGTCTTTATTCCTAGTTAGATCTTTTCCTAGGCCCTGCGTCTGTGATTCACTCCAGACCATAGCATGGATTCTATTGTTCCTTGAGAGGGGCAGTTTCAAAACAGGAGACTGAGGCTGGGCTTAGCGGCTCAACACCTGTAATTCCAACACTTTGGGAAATCAAGGCAAGAGAATGGCTTGAGCCCAGGAGTTCAAGACCAGCCTAGGTAACACAGGTAGACCCCATCTCTACAAAAATTAAACTTAAAAAAATTAGCCAGGCAAAAGGATTAGAAAGAGAAGTTGTCAGACGTTGGTTTTCAGCTTTAACTTCTTGTCTGCACAGAGGAAAAAAGAATCTATAGGAAAATTTTATATTTTTCTCCAAGGAGCAAGGAACAAACTACCAATGTTTTTAAGTTGCAGACAGCATCTGTATATCCAGTACAGAAATTTTATTTTAAAAGTTCACTAAGGGCCGGCAATGATGGCTCATACCTGTAATCTCTCCCTGCACTTTGAGAGGTCAAGACAGGGGGATCACTTGAGCCTGAGCAACATAGCAAGACCCCATCTCTGCCAAAAAAAATTATTTTTGAAAAATAAAAGAAGACATGCATACAGCCAACAGACACATGAAAAAATACTCATCATCACTGGCCATCAGAGAAATGCAAATCAAAACCACAATGAGATACCATCTCACACCAGTTAGAATGGCAATCATTAAAAAGTCAGTAAACAACAGGTGCTGGAGAGGATGTGGAGAAATAGGAACGCTTTTACACTGTTGGTGGGACTGTAAACTAGTTCAACCATTATGGAAAACAGTATAGCGATTCCTCAAGGATCTAGAACTAGAAGTACCATATGACCCAGCCATCCCATTACTGGGTATATACCCAAAGGATTATAAACCATGCTTCTCTAAAGACACATGCACATGTATGTTCACTACGGCACTATTCACAATAGCAAAGACTTGGAATCAACCCAAATGTCCATCAGTGACAGACTGGATTAAGAAAATGTGGCACATATACACCATGGAATACCATGCAGCCATAAAAAAGGATGAGTTCGTGTCCTTTGTAGGGACATGGATGCAGCTGGAAACCATCATTCTCAGCAAACTATCACAAGAACAGAAAACCAAACACCGCATGTTTTCACTCATAGGTGAGAACTGAACAATGAGATCACTTGGACTCAGGAAAGGGAACATCACACACCGGGGCCTATTATGGGGAGGTGGAGGGGGGAGGGATTGCATTGGGAGTTATACTTGATGTAAAGGACGAGTTGATGGGTGCTGACAAGTTGATGGGTGTAGCACACCAGCATGCCACAAGTATACATATGTAACAAACCTGCACGTTATGCACATGTACCCTAGAACTTAAAGTATAATAATAAAAAAGAAAAAAAAATCGTTTCAACATGCAATCAAAAAAATAATAATAATAATGTATCAATATTAGTTCAACTGAAACAAATGTATCACACTAATGCAAGATTTGTTAATAATAGATAAGAATTGTGCAAAGGAGAGGGATAAATGGAAACTGTACTTTCTGCTCAATTTTTCTGTAAATGTAAAGGCTATTAATTTAAAAATATTCTCAAATAGAAAACTCCAGACATAGAAATAAATAAATAAATAAATAAATAAATAAATAAATAAATAAATAAAACAAAATAAATAGCCAGGTATGGAGGCACACACCTGTGGTCCTAGCTACATGGGAGGCTGAGGTAGGAGAAGGGCATGGGCCCAGGAATCAAGGCTGCAGTGAACTATGATTGTGTTACTGCACTCCAGCCTGGGTGACAGAGTGAGATCCTGTCTCAAAAATTAAAAAATAAAAGTTCACATAGGCAAGAGAGAAAATAAGAACAGATTCTGTTAAATAAAATTTATAGGAGGTGATTGGTTTGGACTGAGCTCCTGTACTAGGCCTAATAGACCAAACCAAAATGGAGTTACCCATGCTGAAGTTCCACTCACTAAGCCAAACTAAGTTGTTTATCTGACCTTCCATGAAATCAGGAGAAAGAGAGGTAATAGCCAAATCCCCAGATGGGCCAGTTTTAGCTGGCATGATAAGGAAATTCCCTCTGGTTTCACCTTTACAAAGAAAGTAACCTTGCAACGGGAACCCACTCTTTGTTCTGTTTCTGCTTTCTTCAGCCATTTTCTGACTATAGAGTCAACCTCCTCTGCTCAGCTCATCAGAGCACTCATTTTGAGGTGCTGCCTGATACTAGAGTTGCAAATAAAAGCCAATTGAGATTTTTAAGCTAAATTTGTTTTGTTTTTGGTAATTCTAAAAGGAAAATGGAAAATGAGTGGAAGTAGAAAAGAAAAAATGGGCTTCAAACACTCTACCTGCTAGTGGATAAACAAAATAGTCAAGTTCTTACCTTTAAAAAATGTATGAAGTACCTGATTCAAATGCATACCTGTGAATGCATGCAGACATAAACCTCCACACTGGAGTGTACATTTACTCCCTTTTCTCTAACCAGCATGCTACTGCCCTACTTAATGGGCATTTATCTTGCTTCTGCATGAGAAGGGTTAGGCCTTTTTACACTCTTGACCCTTGTATTTCAGGGTCACTCTCAGTTCCAGATCATTCAACCCAGACCTAACCATCCTCCTGGACTCAGGGACTGGCTCACTTCAGCCAATCAGACCAACCAGAGACAATATTGGGCATTCTGTTTGAATGATTTGGAAGAGGTCCTCCCTCCTTCTCATTGTGCTTGATGCCACGAGGATGTAGAGGCTGGAGCAATGGCAGTCATTTTGGCCCCATGAGGGAGAGACTGAAGCTGCCAGGGGATACCACAGGGGCCTGAAATGAAGCCAGGACTGAGAAGAGAAATCACATCCTGATGACACCATGAAAACTCAGGATCCAGCCATTCTTGAAGCCAAGGTCTAGCTCTGGACTTTTCAATTATAAGAACCAATAAGTCTCTCTTTTTTATTTTCCTTAAGCCAGTTGGAATTAGGGTTTTTTGTTTGGTCTTTGTTTTGGTCATTTGCAACTGGTAGAGTCTTAACTGATAAATCAAACCCTGACAGCCTAATGATGACATAAGAAATACACAGAAATTCAACTGTTCAACTGCCTTTCTCAGTCATATGCCAAGTGTGTCCTCTTTCTTCATATTTCTAATTCTTTGTTCATAGGGCTTGAGTAACCCTGTTAAAGGGTGCAATTTAATCAATGTACATCTGATATATCAAATAATAATGCCTTTTATAGGTATCATCTACAAAATCCATTTTATGTATATTTCTAAATCCAAAAAAAACAACACTAAAGGAGACAGTAGTCACAGTTTAATGATTAAGAACTAACTAAAATGTTTTAAAGTTTACTTGGCACTAAGACCTCATAGCTAGAAAGGGGTAAGGGCCAGGTCTTCTTTTCGATATTGTTATCTTTATGTCCATCATTCTTTTCATCACACCACAAATATTTTTATCTTCAAAAGTATAATTGACTATATGTACAAATAAGACATAAACATTAAGCAGATTAAGAGATACAAGACTTTGTTAAATAGTATAATCTTACCTAAATCAGTATCTCGAATTCCCATGTACAATTCAAGAACATCATCAATCTTTTCAATTGCCTTTGCTTTGGTTTCAGAAGGCTTTATCAAAAAAGAGAGAAATAAGATATTATATAACAAAATCTCTTGATTGTCAGGGCATACACAAGAGAAAGTCTGATGTGGAGCCAGTTCATGATTGTATACTTCAGCTAATTTTAATGGAAATATATCTAGAATGTGCTCTGTAACTAAATACATATCAATACAGTAAATACTTATTTTTAGTGTCTGCACTAAGAGTTATGGATTCAAAAAAGAAAAGCCAGGAACACCATCCGCAAGTAGCTAACAATCTAGAAGAGGAAACAGATGTGAAAATAAATAACATGTAATAGTTTTTAAAGGATATAAAACTTACAGAAGCATCACAGGGAAGGAAGCAAATTTATATCGCTAACAGTCATAGAAGACTTTAGAAAGAAGGTGACTTGGCTGAGCACAGTGGCTCATGCCTGTAATCCCAGCACTTTGGAAGGCTGAGGTGGGAGAGTTGCTTCAGCCTAGGAGTTCAAGACCAGCCCAGGCAACATGGTGAGACTCCATCTCCACCAAAAAAAAAAAAAAAAAAAAAAAAAAAAAAATCAATTAATTAAAATAATTAGCTGGGTGTGGTGGCACATGCTTGTAATCTCAGCCACTTGGGAGGCTAAAATGGGAGGATCACTTGAGCCTGAGAGGTCTAGACAAGCCTGGGCAATATGGCAAGATTCTATCTCTACCAGTTAATTAATTTAATTAAAAAGTAACCAGGTGTGGTGATATGCACCTTTAGTCCCAGCCACCCAGAAGGCTAAATTGAGAAGATCACTTAAGCCCAGGAAAATGAGGCTGTAGTGAGCCATAATTCTGCCACTGCACTCCAGCCTGACAAAAGGGCAAGACTCTGTCTCAGAAAAAAAGAAGGATGTCTTAAGAACTGTGGTGGGTTTTGTTTTTCGTTTTGTTTTGTTTTGTCTTCTTTTGTTTCGTTTCGTTTGAGACAAAGTCTCCTTCTGTTGTCCAGGCTGAAGTGCAGTGGTGTGATCTCAGCTCACTGCAACCTCTGCCTCCCAAGTAGCTGGGATTATAGGCGTGCACCACCACGCCCAGCTAATTTTTTGTGTTTTTTTAGTAGAGACGGGGTTTTCACCATGTTGGCCAGGCCAGTACAGGCGTGAGCCACCACGCCCAGCCAAGAACTGCGTTTTCAGTGATGAAGAGGAATAAGCAGGAGAGGATACTTCAAGTAGGATGTAATATAGATAGGCAAAGTCTAAGTAAGGTCAGAGAGTCATGTTAGAGGGATGCCAGAAGTCCCATGTAGCTGGAGAACACAGTGACAAATACGACTAGATCTTGAGGGGTCCTGTGTACCATGAAAAGGATTTTGGTCTTTATTGTGCAGGCCGGAGTCTTCAAACTTTTGATGGTTCATCCCAATAGTAAAACATTTCTGAACAAATACCCTTATTGTGTATTTTTAACTTTATTGTATGTATTGTTTACAAATTACAAATGTATTACTGTATTAATATATTGTATACATTATAAAAATACACCAAAAAATGAAATTTTATAAGAATGAGATGATAAAATAATATTTTAAGATCATTTTGTGTTATGTATTAACGGTACCAAAACATTTTTGTTCTTCCCAAAACAATTACTAAACATTTCAGTAGAAATATTATTTTAACTTTTTGGTTTAATATTTGGTAAATTCTGCTCAGTTTATTTCAATACTTGGCTTTAAATGGCTTCATAGCTGAAAATGGAATTGCCCAAAGATGTTAACTTCTCAACTATACATGCAAATGTAGAATTCATGATTTAGATTATAAGAATTTCGTGTTACTTTCAACACTGTTATAAATATATATTGTTTTGTAGTCTCAAATTTTATTAAAATCATGCACTGTATAGCAAATAAAAATCTATTTCCTTGAAGATATTAGTACAACTTTCTCACATCTTTATTTACAAGAACTAAACCTTAAAAACAATAATTAAAAGACAATATATTGCTCTTGCCTTCATTACAATGTATCTTGAATTGTCTGTATAAAGCAACAGGCTATGCAAACTAACAGGTATTAACCTTTACATCTATCCAGGCACATTTTAAGTTATGGTGACAAGTGACAGTACTCCTCATACACAAATGGCCACCAATATTTTACCATTCTAATATTACCTATTTGCTACGGAACAGATCTGGATCTATCACCTCTTCTCCATCCACATGCTGTTTGCCAGTGTTTAGTCCTCATCTTTTCTGATTTGCAGAGGTTTCCTATTTTGTCTCCCTGCCTTTGGTCTTCACCCTCTCAAATCCAAGCTGCTCAACAACCCATCCCCTGGAACCAAGGGATTTTTCTAAAACACAAAACTGATTGTGTTACTCCCCTCATAATTCTTAAATGGCTCCCTCATTATCCACAAGGCCCTTCACATCCTAACCCCAGCCCATGCCTCCAGCCTCATCACCCCTAACCAGTACTTCCAGCACCCCACACTCCAATCCCATGGACAGCTTACAGGTCCCCAAAACCCATTATTGTTCCATGCCTAGAACACTCTTCTTCCCCATTTTCAACTCACTTACTCATTTCTTCCAGAGAGAAACTCTTCCTGACCTCCTTTTTTTTTTTTTTTTTTTTTTTTTTAGATGGAGTCTCAATCTGCCACCCAGGCTGGAGTGCAATGGCATGATCTCGGCTCACTGCAGCCTCCACCTCCTGGGCTCAAGTGATTCTCCTGCCTCAGCCTCCCAAGTAGCTGGGATTACAGGTGCCCACCACCATGCCTGGCTAATTTTTATGTTTTTAGTAGAGATGGGGTTTCATCACGTTGGCCAGGCTAGTCTCGAACTCCTGACCTCAGGGAACCCACCCACATCAGCCTCCCAAAGTTCTGGGATTACAAGCATGAGCCACCGCACCCAGCCTTCTGACCTCCTTTCTTTCCCCAATCCCTGACAATGGTTGATCAGCCCCTTCTTTGTGATACTGTGTATCCTGTACCTGCTTCCATTAACCCTATCCCACTGGGTTGCAATAGTTTCTTTTCATGCTTCTCTCCTTTTAGAAGAGAAACAGGGTCTTTGTTCTTCTTTGTATCACCAGCACTTAGACTGTGCCCGTCTCAGCAAGCACACATTGAATAAAGTATGAGGTTATGCAAGTGGTTTGTCTCTGTGTGCCCACCTAAATCCCATCTTGAATTGTAATCCCCACGTGTTAAGGGAGGGACCTGGTGGGAGGTGACTGCATCATGAGGTGGTTTCCCCCATGCTGTTCTCGTGATAGTGAGGGAGTTCTCACAAGATCTGATGGCTTCAAAAGTGACAGTTCCTCCTGTACACTCACTCTCTCCTGCCGCCATGTAAGATGTGCCTTGCTTCCCCTTCACCTTCTGCCATGATTGTAAGTTTCTTGAGGCCTCCCCAGCCATGCGGAAATGTGAGTCAATTAAACCTCTTTACTTTTAAATCATGCAGTCTCAGGTATTCTTTATAGCAGTGTGAAAACGGACTAATACAGAGAATCTTACACCATTTTCAGAATCTGTGCTAGGTGATTAAGGGAGTGATTTGTTTCAAATCCTATAAATCCTTTAAATCCTTAAAGTGTTTGAAATTAGATTTTAGGTCATTTGTGTCAAATTTAATATTAGCACCAAACCGCTTTTCCTTTCATTATGAGCTATTTTAATTGCCCTATTTTACTAAACAGGCTATGAAAATAGGAATGGATTTTAGATGTTTATCTTTGAATGAATCTTTCCTACCTCCCCAGGTAGATCTTAAGCTGCTCTTTTCCATTGAGGCACCTTTGCCACAGCAGGAGCTTAACAAAGAGGGATGGATGATTTAACCCTTAGAAGATGCCCTTCCTCCTGAAGTGATGTGGCGTTTTTCCTGCTGACCTGCTTCCTCTGTGAGCTCTTTAAAGGTCTGCTCATTTTTCCTCACAGCCTCCAGCAAAAGGCAGAGCTGACATTCTCCCAGCTCCCCACAGCCAGCTCCTTCCCCTCTCTTCTTCTCTTCTCTGATAAATTCCTTTCTTCCACTGAGATTTGCTTATTCATTCAATAAACACTTACTGGCCTTCAGCAATATACCAGGCAGTGTGCTGGTCCACAGAGGGAAAATAAAGGCTCCAAACACCCAGAAGTCACTGCCCTGGGTTTCCTTCACATACCTCATCATATCTCCTTTTCAAAACACTTTTTGCTCTATCAGGTCTCTTCATTGCCATTTGCCTCCGATCGGTCCTTTCATTCTCCCAGAACCCAAGCATTTGACTCAGGATCTTCCTCTGGATCTCCCCAAAACTGATAACACCCTGGGTGACTCGACACTCCTAAGGACAGCCTTGGCCTCGTGGGTTCCTTAAGTGTCCGCTTCAATAAACCACCCTTATGACCAACCCTGGACATTGTCACCCAACAAGTTCTGGGATCCACTCTGTGAAACAGCCTCAAAACTGTTCACCTGTCTCTTTTTTCCTTCAAACACATAGGAACCCAGACAGTGTTCACATACAGAGAGACCCTAGAAGGGCCCAGTGCCTTGCCCCTGCCCCCTGGAGCTCACAGGTGTCAGTCACCTGCTCGACATCCCGTCTGCCCACAGGAGGGTTGCTGCTGCTGTGGGCCTGCTGCTTGACACTCGGAATCCTTACCATCACCACCCCAACCCTGCAGTTTTCTTCCTCCACCCTTTTTGCCTCTAGCTGTCACTTCTCCTTCTGGTGTTTTTCACTCAAACACTAACCTGTATATAGATAAAGTCATTCAAAGGGAAAAACCCTTGCTTTTCTCAAACTAAAAGAAATCATTTATTAATTCATCAACGCACCAAAGATTTCCATTCCTTCGGTATACCAGGTCCTATTCTAGGTGCTGGGGATGCAGCAGTGAACAAGACATGTGAGCAAAGGAGCTAGACAGTAGACAAAATTAATCAAAGATAAAAAGAGTCCTAGGGTGTTTAGTGCTGATATGGTTTGACTGTGTCTCCACCCAAATCTCATCTTGAATTGCAGCTCCCCTAATCCCCACATGTTGTGGGAGGGACCTGGTGGTAGGTAACTGAAGCATGGGGGCAGGTTTTTCCTATGCCATTGTTCTCGTGATAGTGAATAAGTCTCACGAGATCTGAGGTTTTACTAAGGGCAGTTCCCCTGCACACACTCTCTTGCCTGCTGCCATATAAGACGTGCCTTTGCTCCTCCTTCACCTTCCGCCATGATTGTGAGGCCTCCCCAGCTATGTATAACTGTGAGTCCATTAAACCTCTTTTTCTTTATAAATTACCCAGTCTCAGGTATGTCTTTATTAGCAGTGTGAAAACGGACTAATACAATTAATTGCTTTGACAGAAATTAAGGGCGTGGAAGAGTGGGCAGTGGGAGGGGTGGAGGGAGTTGTTGTTTATACAGGATGCTCGGAAAAGGCCTTTGAGATAGACAATGTGTGGGCAGAAACCTAATGATGGCAAGGGAGCAAGCTATGTAGATAAATGGGCAAAACATTTAGGCAGAGACAACAGCAGTACTGACAGCCTGAGAGGGGTATACACCTGGAGTGTTTGGGAACAGTAAGGAGACCAGCATGACTGAAGCAGAGGAAGCCAGGGCAGAGGGGTGGGAATTGAGAACAGAGAAGAAACATGGAGTTTGGTCACATTGGTCATTCTGAGGACTTCAGCTTTTATTCTGAGTGTCATGGGAAGCCACTGGAGGGTTGTGAACAGAAAAGTGACATAATTTCTCCTGCATATTTTAAGGATCATTCTGAAGGTTGTGCTGAGCACAGGTGGAAAGAAGGCAAGGTTCGTGAACACAGGTGGACTAAACAGGTGATTGCAATATCCAGGATAAGATGATGGTGCCTTGGGGCACAGTGGTGGGCAGGGGCGATGAGAAGTCATTGGACTCCAGTATCTTATAGCAGTAGATCCACTAGGATTTGCTGATGGAAGCGACGTGGGACATGAACGAAAAGAGTCAAAGATGACTACAAGGTTTTTTATGTGAGAAGAGGAGTTTAGGAATATAATCTTTCATTATCAAAATCTTCTTTTGTTGACTCCTACAGGTGGCTCTGAAACTTTTTCTTGGCTCTCAGAGAGCTTTGGTTGACTTAAGTTTTTGAGATAGTCCAGCTGTCTATAGAGTCTAGAAATGTCACCTACAGGTAGCTGAGAATTTCTATAGATCACAATCTCTTCTCATGTCCTTAACTTCTTTATTTCCTTTTTAAATACCTTCAGTAATTTCCAGATTGTTTAAATAGGCAATGAATTAAAAGTCCAAGTTTTGACTAGAATGAATGGAATTTTATCCAACTTTGTGAGTTTATCTTTATTTCCAGTTCCAATAATCACAAATATCTCAGCATTTCCAAGCAGAACAGGAAGTAAATGAACATAACATACCATTTCTTCCACGGTGGCCGGACCTTTTGATCTCAGGCGAAGTGTTGCCCTTCCACAACCAATTTTTTCTCCTGATGACTTTCCAGCCTTTGACCTCGGCTCTATTTCTACAATACAATGAACAGGGAAACATACATATATGCAGAAAGCATCCCAACAGATTACTGTGAAAGCTAATGTGGTTTATATCACAAAACTATATACAATTGTTATAGAAATTTGATAAAAGGTAGGCCTTCTTATAGAATTTCCCACAGCAAAATAAATTTACTTGCCATCCATTATTCTTATAGGAGAGTTTTTATGAAAGAGTTCTAACTCTAAGAAAAGGGAATATGTGAAATGTACAGATGTGAAAGACAAAGTTACAAGGAAGAAAAAATAAAACAGTAGGCTTTATAAAAAGAGTAAAGAGGAGTAAGTGGCTTCATCAAGGTCACAAAAAAGAGAAAGAATCATGTCTTGAAAGAAGAGAGATTTCTTCTCCCAATGGACCGATAGAAAAAGAAGAAACAAAACAAAAAAAAAATTTAAAGAAAAAAAAGAGAGAAGAGAGGGACAAGAGCACTATTATTTGAGGATCTACCCTCTGCATGATGCTTTACGTTTAAAAATCCCATTTAATACTCATACCAACCTATGAGACAGGTGATTGCCCTCATTTTACTGATAAGGGAACTGAAGTCAGTAAGAAGTGGGGCTGGGATTCAAAACCGGGTCTTGCAGATATAGACCAGATTTCAAAGTCCATAGCTTTCCTGAACAATGCTCCAGCCCATACCTCTTGGAAGCACAAGGGATAAAATCAGAGTTAACATACTAACAGAAATAGGGTCCAAAAGATAAAAAGCCTGAAAGCAGGTTCCAAGGAAGGAATTCGCCGTAGCCAGCAAGGACAAGAGCAGGGAGCAAGAGTCCACAGGGAGCCACTACTTTCCTTATGCTTGTTTTTTCTGTTGTGTCTTATCCCGTATTTGCAAACTAAGAGTCACCACCAAATATGTTACAAAGCAGTAACATAAATGAGTGGAAGGGAAGGGCAGTGAAAGAGGGTGATTGGAAGAAATGTGCCCTACATAGGCCCCACTCCAATAACTTACTGTGCTGTAAGCCATGCGTAGCCAGACCACCCACTTTTTTTTTTTTTTTTTTTTTTTCTCCAAAGAAACTGGAGACTCAGGCCAGGACGATTACAGTAATCTCATGCCTGAATCTCAGCACTTTGAGAGACCAAAGCAGGCAGACTGCTTGAGCCCAGGAGTTCAAGACCAGCCTGGGCAACAGGGTGAAATTCCATCTCTGCTAAAAATACAAAAATTAACCAGGCACAGTGGCACGCGCTTATAGTCTCAGCTACTCAGGAGGCTGAGGTGGGAGGATTGCTTGAGCTCAGGTGGTCAAGGCTGCAGTGAGCCATGATTGCACCACTGCACTGTGTTGCCTAGGCAACACAGTGAGACTGTGTCAAAAAAAAGAAAGGAAGGAAAGAAGGAAAGAAAGAAAGGAAGGAAGGAAGGAAGGAAGGAAGGAAGGAAGGAAGGAGAGAGGGAAAGAAGGAAAGAAAGAAAGAGGATACTCAGAGTTTTGTGTGCATCTCCTGATTTTAAATTTTTTAAGCTTGGGCAATTAAATCAAACTTTTAAAATCAACATATTGGCAAAAACGAAAGAGATCTATGGGTTAGATTCCAACCACAGGACACTAATTGATAACCTCTGCAAATACCGTGAGCTTCCTTGACCGAGGACTCCACATGGCAGCAGTACAGGGGAAGAGGCAGGTGGGGAGGGGATGCTACACTAAAGCAGGGGTCTCCAACCTCCATGGCCGCAAACTGGTACCAGTCCATGGCCTGTTAGGAACTGGGCCACACAGCATTACCTTACAGCCTGAGCTCTGCCTCCTGTCAGATCAGCAGTGGCATGAGATTCTCATAGAAAATGAACCCTATTGTGAACTGGTCATGTGAGGGATCTAGGTTGTGCGTTCCTTATGAATCTAACTAATGCCTGATGATCTGAGGTGGAACAGTTTTATCCCAAAACCATTCTCTCCTGCCTGCCCCATCTGTGGAAAAAATTGCCTTCCATGAAACCAGTCCCTGGTGCCAAAAAGGTTGGGGATCCCTGCAATAAAGAACCGGAGACAACCAAGCACTCCAGTGATGCATCACAGGACAGGGTGGTGAGTACGAGTAGGCTGTGAGGCCTGTGCAAAGCTCTTATGACACAGACATCAAGTGGCCTGCATTCTTTCTCAGAACCTAGGTGATATGGTTTGGCTCTATGTCCCCACCCAAATCTCATCTCGAATTGTAATCCCCATAATCTCCACATGTGGAGGGAGGGATCAAGTGGGACATGATTGGATCAAGGGATGGTTTCTCCCACGCTGTTCTCATGATAGTGAATCAGTTCTCATGAAATCTGATGGTTTTGTAAATCAGTTTTCCCTGCTCTTGCATGCTCTCTTTCGTCTGTTGCCATATAAGATGTGCCTGCTTCCCCTTCCTGAGGCCTCCCCAGCCATGTGGAACTGTGAATCAGTTAAACCTCTTTTCTTTATAAATTACCCAGTCTCAGGTATTTCTTTATAGCAGTGTGAGAACAGACTAATAAACCAAGATAATTCCCATCTTCAGCCAAGTACTGTTTTGCTATTAGGAATCTACGCCAAAGTGATTAAGGATTTTGCATATTAATTTTGCATATTAATTTTGACCTGTATTCAGGAACAGAATCACCAAAACAAAATATAAATCTTCCTCTGAGAATAAAATTATTAAAAATTAGCATGTAATGAGTACACTAGCCCCGCCTAACCAAAAACCTATAAATAGTGACTGATGATTTGGGGAACATCCAAATGCTAATCCTGGTGACCCACCATTCACAGGAGACCAGAGCTATATCAGCAAGCCTATAGTATTGGTCTTGCCAGTTACATTATGTCCTGTGTGAGGAAAGAAAGAATTCTCATGCACTCAGCATAGAGTTTCGAAAAGAGTACCCAAAGGAAAAGATTAAGTTGACCTGTCATCAGCATTGTCCAGGATTCTGTACTGCCTAGCAATGTAAGTATCCCCAGCCCAGAGTCATGTATATCCCTAAAGTGGTGAAGATAGCCTCGTCTGAATGGTAGTAACCCTAAGACATGCAACGTCCTTCCCCGACTCTACCGCAATTTCACCAAGCAACCTACTTCATACAGTCTGTCTGCCCATATAAATTTCCTGCAGGGTGAAAAATGAACTTCTCATCTACCACATGTGCTTTGGTTTACCATTGATTATACTATTCTAATTGTAAAATAATATATTGCCAATCTGACTTTTCAAAAAGTGTCTCTTGTAAGTTTGGTGAGCATGATAGAGCCCTGAAAAACTGAACAACTCTACATACATTGAAAAAAATAAAAATAAGAAGGTTTCTGGGACCTACAAAGCTAAGGACCCAGCCTCTGGAATGTGGGGCTTCATAAAGGTTGTATCATCCCTGCCTAAGAAGTCAGCTGGCCTCTCTACATGATGTTTCTATCTTATCTTGCTCTTATCTGCAACACTGGTAGCCAGAAGGGAAAATGTATGTAGCACAGAACTTTTCATTAATAAATTTTATTTGACAGAGCAGTTTTAGGTTCACAGCAAAACTGAGCAGAAAGTACAGAAGGTTTCCATATGGCCCCTATTCCCACCACACAGCCACAGCCCCTCCCATTATCAACCTCCGACACCAGAGTAAGACTTTTGCTACTACTGATGAACCTACATTGACACATTGTAATCAGCCAATGTCCACAGTTTAGAGTTCACTCTTGGTGTTACACATTCTATGAATTTGAATAAATGTATATTATAATATATATCCACCATTGTATTATACAAAATGATGTTACTGCCCTAAAAATTCTCTGAGCTTCTCCTATACATCCCAGGTTTTTTTTTTTTTTTTATCATCATGGATTTGCCAAGCCATCATCTCAAAAGTGGCATCTCAAAGCTAACCACTTGGTGGCACCAAAGCAAAAGTTAAATTTTAAATTCTGGGTTGGACCAGCCTCCAGAAAGGCGGTTTTCACCTCTAAGGAAACAAAAGCCGTGTTTGTCTATGAACCTATAACCCAGGTACATAAATCAATCTGTTTATACACAAAAACAAGCAGGATGGTCCTGTTCACCCACAGGGGAAAAAACAGGTTTCGTGTTTTTGAAATGTTTTGGAGATCACAAGTATTTACAGTCTGGCCTACTTTTGGGGTGCTGGCCTGTCTAAGCACATCTGGCCAACCAGATCAAGCCCTAAATCAGTCACTTCACATGAACGGATCTGCACGAGGCTTCTCTTGGGGCTGAGCTATGAGAGAGATGCAGTGGATACAGCAGGCACTGGTGACCAGCCTGCACCTGCAGTTAGCTGACTCACTAGATGCAACAGGGCTCCCAGTTGAGGGTACTGGCCATCCGCCTGCCACACATCACTTAGGGCATAGGAACGCACAGTGTGTGGGTGCCTAACCGCTCCCACAGTGGAGCTGCACATAGCCTAGAAGCAGTCAGGTTTGTTCCCAGGCCTTTTTGTGGCAATTGTATCTGTTACTCTAATTATGTGCTTTAATTTAAGAGTACATGAGCTGATGAAATGAGTGTAAAACAAGGAGTTATTAATGCTATGAAAACTAGGTTGATGGTTGACTGCTGTGGATAGACTCCATAAGGGTAAGTTGCAAAAAAAAAAAAAAAAAATTAGGTGTGGGCAAGATGACTCTAGGAGATTAGAAAAAATATTTTTGGCTGGGTTCAGTGGCTCACGCCTGTAATCTCAACACATTAGCAGGCCAAGGCGGGAGGATCACTTGACCTCAGGAGTTCAGGACCAGCCTGGGCAACACAGTAAGATCTCGTCTCTATGAGAAATTTTAGGCTGGGTGCCGTGGCTCATGCCTCTAATTCCAGCATTTTGGGAGGCCAAGATTGGCGGATCACTTGAGCCCAGGAATTCAAGGCCAGCCTAGGCAACATAGTAAAACCCCATCTCTACCAAAAAATATAAAAATTAGTCAGACAGGGTAACGTGCACTAGCGGTCCTAGCTACTCAGGAGGCTAAAGCAGGAGGATTGCTTGAGCCCAGGACATCAAGGCTGCAGTGAGCTGTGATCACGCCACTGTACTTCAACCTGTGACAGAGCAAAACCTTGTCTCAACAACAAAAAAAGGAAAGAAAAACAAAATGTTTCATCAGCCAAGCATGATGGGACATGCCTGTAGTCCAAGCTACTCAGGAGACTACAGTGTGAAGATCATTTAAGCCTGGGAGTTTGAGACTGCAATGAACCATGATTGAAAAGAAAAAAGAAAAAATACTTTTAAACAGCCATCATTTCACATATCTGGTTTTTTTTTTAAATGAAATAGAACCCACAGATATGCATTAAGATTGTGATTATATAAGACAGACATCTTAGAACTCCAATTTGTATCCTCTACTCAAAGAAAAGGCCTTTTACATTAAGAGTGATAAAAGAATATACACTTCTATGTTTTAAAACATAGAAATGGGAACTTTCTGTACTTTCTGCTCAGTTTTCTATGAATCTAAACATTGATTTTAGTTTTATGTCGGGAACATGAGTGCAGGTTTCTTACATGCATACGCTGCTAGTGGTGAAGTCTGGACTTTTCATGTACCCATCACCCAAATAATAAACGTTGTTCACTATTCACATCTATGTTTTAAATTAAAATAAAATGTTTATATACACATGTATCTTTCTTTACAAGAGCCTATTTTAACTGACATTTCCAATAAATAGGCAAACCCCCAGTTTCTGCTATTTGATGAAGTTCAGGTAGAGAGACAGGGAAATGGAAAAGGCAGAAAGGTATCTGTCTTCCTCCCAAACGCCTGTGCCTGGGTCCTAGGGAAAGAAGTGCTGACAGAAGACAAAAGCACTGTTTTCAGGAGTAGAACATCCAACACGGCTTAGCTCCTCAACTGTTGAAGGACCAGGCTGTGAGGAGGCTGGATATTCTCCCCACTTCCGCACAGAACGAGGCCTTGTTCTGGTCCCACAAGAGCCCTAGTTGGCCCCGAGTATGGAGCAGCACTGACGGGGCATGGGCAGGGGCCATGATTTCAATGTGAAGTGGGCACAGATGCATACTGCTGTAGCCAAGTTGCTCAGTGAGCAAGAAATAGCCCAAAGATGCCCAGAGGGAAGAATGGGATGCTATGGACACAGAGAAGGTCAACAAGGGTGCCTAACAGGATCACACTTCCTTGGAGCACAGGTGAAACCCTTGAGAACATCTGGAAACAGTTGTAAAGGGGGAACACTGTAGTGGGCTGAGGGCCTGTGTGAAAAGAAGGTAGGAGAAAAAAATAATCAGTGGCATTTTGGTGACAAACAGGAAACAAACCAATTACTTTCAGTTCCAAACTGTGAAATAAACGTTGTTCTAACATTTCTGATTAGATCTCTGCTGAAAGTGAGACTCTGATAAAATTTTCCTGACTTCTCAAAAGCATATTATCTGGCTCTCTTAAAATATCTTACGAGAACTTTAGTACTGAGGTCTGATTATCTCTACCATCACTCTGTTTTCAAATGCGGTATCATGATGCCTGTAAGTAATGTTCTCAGCTGCATTCTGATCACTGATTATCTACTGGTTTACTTATGAGAAAATTAGTATTTTGGTTCAATCTGTACTGTTATCCATAGTGTTGTGGTTAAGAACATGGACTTTGGAATCAGAGCACCTTAGTTAAAAACCCAGCTCCTCTCCTTGCAAGCTGTGTGAACCTGAGGAATAAGTTCCTATCTACAAAAGATTTACACCTATTTACAGCATTGTTTTAAGCACTCAAATGACTACTGTATGAAAGATGTTTTGCCCAGTGGCCTGGCTCATGTTAATAGAACACTGCTGCTAGAGTTTACAATTTGCTTCTGCTGCTGTGTTTCAACCTGGAGAGAGGGAAATGCGCTCTTCCACTCTCCTAACGAAACAACTTATATAGGTTTTCTCTCTAAAAAATGAAACATGCAAAAGTTCCTCTTAAAATGTTCAGAAAGCTATCACTTGAAATGCTAGGGGCAAAGGTCTCTTCTTTATTCTGTTTTTTTTTTTTTCTTCTATAAAACAATATGATTTCTCCTTAAAATTTAGAGGAGGGTGGAAACAACAGACGGCCCCTACCATTGCTCCATCTGAGATCCTCTAAAGTGGATGAGTGTAAGCCCAGCCCCTCACAGGGCACTCAGTAATGGGCTCCTTCCAGTGAGGAAGGGGAAGAAGAGCCCACTGAGGGGCCAGAGAAAAGAGTAAAATCCTTGGACTCTGTGGTCTCTGTCCAGCACCCCCCACTGCCCCAATATCCCCTATTGGAGTTTTATCACACCATGTGGGCAAGCGACCATCCATATCACCACTCCATCCCAGAAAAGTAAACATGCAGCTCCCTCCCCTAACCACCCATGTAGGGTGAACTCAGCTATCTCGTCAAATTCAACAATCAGTTTCTGTACTTTCCATCTCTGAAGTTACAGAGCACCAAGAGAAACATCAAAGGGTGGCCAGGTGGCAAGTCAGCAGCACTCTGCAGGATGTATGCACCAACAATCCTCAGCATTGCAGACCCAGGAATGCTTATTTTTTTCAGTGTTCCCAGAGCTGATCTGAATCGTAGGGATTTATTCACACTAACTAAATTCACAAAGAACAGATCTCACCAAATCAGTTTATTAATCCATAGGGAGAGATGCTATCAAAGGCCCAAGTGGGCTCCCATGCTTCATTCTCACACACCTGAGACTTCCTGGAGAAAGTGATTTATAAGCAGAGACCCGACCATCACAGGTGAAGACAGCAAGGCTAGATGGGTAAAGGGGAGGAGTAGAGAGGAGAAAGTGTTCCAGGCTATATAGTTCAGCAAGTTCAAAGATTCCAAAAGCGATGAATGGAGAGTTTACATTTCCATGTATCTCCCATCTAGGCAACTCTCAGTTCATTAGTTCTCTATCCCTTCCAGAAATGATTCCCTTGAGGTTTTCTTCCCACTGGGTACCTGAGAGGTTTAGTGTGCATGTCACCAGAGCAAAGGACTTTGACATTAAGGACAATTCTCTCAGGACAAGACTACTAACATGGAGTTCACAGTTACATATCGTATACAGACATATTTGTTGGATGTGCAGTGTTTTCAGATTTTTTAATTAGTCGCAACTTTTTAAATATTGGGTGGTTTCTTATAAAAACTAAAATTTTAGGTTTCTCTTGGAGAATGACACATTTCTACAAAGCAATAATACTTAGCTCTAGTCAACAGCTCTACCAGGGCTCTGCAGCTTTCTGCCCTCATTTTCAGATATCTCTCAAGGTGTAGAGGTTCCCTCTACAGATGGCGACCTATCAAGCATTATATGCTGTTTCTTAAACTAGCATTATTCTTAAAGATCAATTTTATTTCAAAAGAATGAAAACACACTATATTCATCTAGGGATAGTCAAGGTAAATTATCTGGGGTAAGTCAAAGGTAGCGCCTTTTTAATCTAGCATTGACTATATCCCAGGTAACAGCATATAAAATTGTTTATATGTTTTTAATGCTCATAAAACTATTATGAGATAGGTATGATTATTATCCTAATTTCATGATTCAGGAAACCAAGACTTGGAAAAGTGAAATGATTTCACCAGGGTCATAGACAACCGGGTAAGTGGACAGAGCTGGACCAAAAGGCCAGGCAGGTCCACCCTAGAAACACTACCTCATTTTGTATTCTATTAAAAGTTATGAGTTGCCATTGGTAAATAACATTCATTAGTTATTTTAGTACCCATTGGTCATTTAACGATCACTGTGGTTCAGGGGAAGCTGACCGCTCCTAGCTTCAGATATGGGACACAAGAATGGGCTAAGCTAAACTGATTCCCTTCATCACAGTGATTGTTTCAGAGGCGAGCATGTGACTAAAGGCTGCAAGGTCAGAATAAATCTCAGGACTTCTGCTAGAAATTCTGAGCCAAAGTCTCTCTCCTTTTCTGCTCTGCATGAATAAGAAAGCACACGGTCCCAGCAGTTGCTGACCACCATCTTGGGACACAGTGTGGAGCTAACCTTAATATGATACCTAAATGATGAAGCAGATACATCAGACAGGACATCAGAGCAGAGAGACAAGGCAAGAAACTGGGTCCTGGTCACATTGTATGGGCCACACACAGGGTTTTGCTAATGCCAGCATCACTCATGGACTGCTGGTTTGTACGATTCCTGTTTCTGCTTAGGCAGTAACAGTTTAGTAGGGTTTAATAGGGTTTACCATGGTCTCCAAATGAAAGACACCTCACAGATACAGAATTCTGCCCAAGTAGTGAGGCAACCCATCTGAAAAGACCTTCCAATGCTTAGATATACACCAACAGCATTGTCCATAAACACATGCTCCCTACCCCACATCGACCCCCAATCTACGTACACACTCCAGGATAGTTGACATAAAATCTAGCTTGTGTCTCAGAATTTTAGATTTTAACTACTCTCCCTTTTTCCCTGCATCCTTCCTCTCTCCAATATTTCTGAAACTTCTTTAGAATAGGCTTTAAAAAAACACAATTACTAGGGTGCTGAGACAGACCAAAGGCAAGGAAAAGGAGGCATATACTGATGCCACCTGCATGAAGGTGGCAGTTGTCTATTGGATCAAAAGAGCTGCCCACACATGAATGAACCCCACAAGCACACAAAGGTGGCTCAACCATTCCACTGATGAGACAGAACAGGGCGTGATGCATATCAGAAGTACAATAACTGTGCCGGAAATCTTCTTGTTCTTTAGTTAAGGTGTCATTTAAGAAAGCCCCAATGCTGTTTTCCTAACTCCCAGAAATTGCAGGCAAAAGTTAATGTGCATCTCTGGGGAAAAAGTTCATACCTTTAATCCAGAGGAGACTATGTTACAAAAAAAGACTACAAACCTTTAGACTCTAATTTGGAAAGGTAAACGGTCATTCTTTTAACAAAGAATGATAGCTAAAATATTTCATTTTATCCTTTCACTTATTTTACCCTATAATATGATTTTATCATGGGAATTCAAGAAATAAAAATTATTGTTCACCTTTATTACTGGTTTATTACACATACCTCCCCCCTAGACTTTACAAAGTTAAGAAAAATAGTTACCAAAACAGATCCTGCAAATTTAAAGAGTTGATAACATATTCTACCACATTTCTCACATGGAACTATTTATAATAAAATTGTTTAATGAGGAGCATCATATAGTTGAAAACTGTAAAGCAACTATATGTAGAATAAGTTTCATTTACTGCCTAGAATGCTAGCTTTCTTTCTAATTTTTTTTTTTTTTTTTTTTAATTTTGAGACAGAGTTTCACTCTGTTGCCCAGGCTGGAGTGCAATGGCACCATCTCAGCTCACTGCAACCTCCACCTCCCAGGTTCAAGTGATTCTCATGCCTCAGCCTCCCCAGTAGGTGGAATTACAGGTGCATGCCACCATGCTCGGCTAATTTTTATATTTTTAGAAGAGACAGAGTTTCACCCTGTTGGCCAGGCTGGTCTCGAACTCCTGACCTCAAGTTATCTGCTTGCCCCAGATCCCCAAAGTGCTGAAATTACAGGTATGAGCCACCACACTTGGCCAGCCTTCCTTTTTAAAATAATTGTTTTCTGGTTGTGAAAGTTAATGTGTTTGTTTTATATTTAAAATGTGGAAAATACAAGCCTAAAGAAAAAAAGTCAGCCTGGCATGGTAGGTCATGCCTGTAATCCCAACACTTTGGGAGGTTGAGGCCGACATACTGCTTGAGCCCAGGAGTTCGAGATCAGCCTGGGCAAAAAAGTGAGATCCCATCTCTACAAAACACTGAAAAATTAGCTCGGTTTGGTGGCCTGCACCTGTGGTCCCAGCTACTTGGGAGGCTGAAGCGGGAGGATCTCTTGAGCCCTGCAGTGAACTGTGACTGCACTACGGCACTCCACCCTTAGAAAGTGAGACCCTGGAGGGAGGGAGGGAGGGAGGCAGGGAGAGAGGGAAGGAGGGAAGAAAAAGGAAAAAGGTAGGGAAAGAAAGGGAAGGAAAGAGGGAGGGAAGGAGGGAGGGAAAGGAAGAAGGAAGGGAAAGGAAGGGAGGAAAGGAGGGAGAGAGGGAGGGAGAAGAAAGAAAAAGGAAAGAGAAAGAAAAGTCATCCATAAACTGACCAACTTGGCAGGGCACGGTGGCTCATGCCTGTAATCCCAGCACCTTGGGAGGCTGAGGCAGGTGGATCATCTGAGGTCGCGAGTTCAAAACCAGCCTGACCAACATGGCTGTCTCTACTAAAAATACAAAATTAGTCAGGTGTTGTGGTGCATGCCTGTAATCCTAGCTACTTGGGAGGCTGAAGCAGGAGAATCGCTTGAACCCAGGCAACAGAGGTAGAGGACAGCCGAGATCGCACCATTGCACTCCACCCTGGGCAACAAGAACAAAACTCTGTCTCTAATACATAAATAAATAAAATAAAATAAAATGAAAATTACACTGTAAGGCATTTTTCTTCTACACTTAAAAATAGATTTTACAAAACTGGGATATTACAGCACGTTGTCTTGTAATCTTTTTTTTTTTTTTCCTGAGACAGAGTCTCGCTCTGTTTCCCAGGCTGGAGTGCAGTGGCGCAGTATCTACTCACTGCAAGCCCTGCCCCCGGGGTTCATGCCATTCTCCTGCCTCAGCCTTCTGAGTAGCTGGGACTACAGACACCGCCACCACGCCTGGCTAATTTTTTTGTATTTTTAGTTGAGACGGGGTTTCACAGTGTTCACCAGGATGGTCTCGATCTCCTGACCTTGAGATCCGCCCGCCTCGGCCTCCCAAAGTGCTGGGATTACAGGCCTGAGTCACCACGCCCGGCCGTAATCTGTCTTTTCACATTTTTTTTTTTTTTTTTCCTTTTTTTTTTTTTTTTTTTTGAGACAGAGTCTTACTCTGTCGCCCAGGCTGGAATGCAGTGGCACGATCTCAGCTCATTGCAACCTCCGCCTCCCAGGTTCAAGCGATTTTCCTGTCTAAGCCTCCCGAGTAGCTGGAATTACAGGCGACTGCCACTATGCCCAGCTAATGTTTTGCATTTTTAGTAGAGATGGGGTTTCACCATAATAGCCAGGCTGTCTCAAACTCCTGACCTCAGGTGATCCACTCATCTCGGTCTCCAAAGTACTGGGATTACAAGCATGAGCCACTGCGCTCGGCCTCACAAACATTTTTCGACATGTAAATCAAATTGCTTATCTGCCTAACTTATCTGAAAATATACTATGATTTCTAACATAATTTATTAGACCCATTTGCCTATAATTAAATGACAATTCCCATTGTAAAAATACTCTTGGGTGGAATATGTATTATTTATATAATTGCTGTTTTCTAATAAATAACATTATAGTCATACTATTCAGTTAGATTAGAAAAGCCACTTACACTTAAGCATCATTTTTTACCCCTTCATCTCACATTGCTATTTTAATTAATAAGCTTAAAAACAGTTGAAAACTATTACATACCTCCTATTCATGGTTGTTATTAACTCTAAATGCTCCTTAAAAAAACATTACAGTTCTGGCCGGGCAAGGTGGCTTAGGCCTGTAATCTCAGCATTTCGGGAGGCCAAGGTGGGCAGATCACGAGGTCAAGAGATTGAGACCATCTTGGCCAACATGGTGAAACCCCCTCTACTAAAATTACAAAAAATTAGCTGGACGTGGTGGTGCGTGCCTGTGGTCCCAGCTACTCGGGAGGCTGAGGCAGGAGAATGGCTTGAACCCAGGAGGCGGAGGTTGCAGTGAGCCGAGATCGCACCACTCCACTCCAGCCTGGTGACACAGCGAGACTCCATCTCAAAAAAAAAAAAAATTACAGTTATAAGACATCAATCACTGTTTAGGGTAAAAGTCTTGAAAACTATAGCTTACAAAGTTTTTAGTATTATGGATTATAATAATTTCATTTTCTCAGATTAAAACTAAGCATTGGATAAAATTTTTTTAATGAAAGTTTACAACTAGAGTAGAAAGGATCTATATTTAGGTATCCAGCTGGGTCTCTACCTTGAAAACCAATTTATCAATTACACTCAGCACTTGTCTAACACATCTGCCACACTCCACAAAAGGGAACTTAGATTTTTTTAATCTTCTCCCATAATATCTTTGTGACAAATGTTAAGCCAAAGTGCATTTGTCAGAAAAACTCGACTACATAATAAAATGATCGATAGTATGCTCTGCCCCTCAAAATTTGTCACTGTGTACACTTACTTTGCCAAACAATACATGAGAGTACCACTGTCATAAAATGCAGTACACCTGAAACTGAACTTTTCTCCCTGAATGTCCCCCAAACCATTCTACATCCCAACTGCCTCATTTCCAATTATAGCATCATTGTTATCACAGGTTCCTAGGATAGAAATCTTGGGAGTGACATTTGCTTCTGAACCTTCTGTCCTCTCCCCTTTAGCTAAGTGTCATCAATCCACCTCCTACCCCATTTTTACCCTTACAATATTACTCACGCTTTTTATTTCCTTTGAATTCCCACTGCTGCCCCTAATCCCAGCCCTGATCATTTCCTCCTGTACTGTTCCAACAGCCTCTTACATGGTTTCTCCTCTAGTCAAATATAGCCACATTGGTCTCCTGGGCTTAATTCCCAAATATCTGCTCATCATGTCATTCTTCAGTTCCAACATCATCTAAATGATTCCCTATTACTCTTTAAAACAAGCTTGGGTTCCCCACCTAGTTTTCAGAGCTCTTATTAATAGGGTCCTGAGCTGCTTTTGCAGCCTGATTTGCTACAGTCCCTGCAAAGCTAGGTTCCTCCCTGTCTTTAGCACTTCTCACAGGAAACCTTCCTTCCCTTGTCTCTATGTTTCCTCCCACCCTTCAAGGACAAGTTCAAGTGCCATCTTTCAGGGATCTTGCTCACGTAGTCCAGCCTACTCAATGTTGTTTTCCTTCTCCGAACATCCATTTAGATTTCCATAGCGGCTTTTAAATTTTACTCCACAATTCTGAATGTAACAAATGCCAAACTGAATCTGACTTTGAGCACCACCCCCCAACCTGGCATGGCACAGGTTTGGTGAGAAATTTAGTTTCGGTTTTGCTTTGAAGGCCTCTCCTCATCTCGCAGGCTTCAGAAGGCTGATGGTGCACTCTGTCCATCATAGACCAGACCATGAAGCTCTATGTCCAAGTCAGTGTGTGCACTCACAGGCCACCCCCGCACCCACACCCAGTGTGTACAAGGGTCTTTCACCTGAGATCGCAAGCCCATAGCACTTAAAAGCTCTAATATCCTTACGCCATTCTATCAGATGTCCTGTCGCCTTTCATGAGAATGGGACATTGATCCCTGATACTGGTGGGATCTGCCACAAATCACCTGTCTCACAGCTTTCTTTCTTGAGGAAGTTTCTTTCCAATCTTACCACCTCCCAATCCCTATCACTCTCTAAGCCTTAGAACCCCTCCCAATCATGGACAAGTCAGCTCTCAGATAAATGTCACTGTTTAAATCTGCACTATAGCATGGATCATGGTCTGCATTATGTTCTGAAGAGGCAGTAACACATAATGTTCAGAGTACAAGCCTCAAGAGCAAACAGGACTGGAGTGCTATGGCCACACTTAGCCCACCACTGGGCAGCCTTAATGAATTAACTGTCCAAGCCTCAGTTTACTTAGCTGAAAAACCCTCATAGGAATGGCATGAGGATTATTAAGTCAGGCCATAATAGCAGTAGTCCTGGTCGCAATGGGTTGCAATTACATAGCACTCTTCTAAGCACATACATACATTAACTCATTTCATCCTCAAAATACTTTATAGTTAAGTAAACAGGCATATAGAGGGGTTAAATAACACCCCAAATCACACAGTTTAAAAGGAGCCAAGATAGGAATCAAACCCAAGCAATTGAGCTCACAGTCTATGCTCTTCACCACTATACTATATTTCAAATATAGCATTCAATGGTAGCTATTATTGTTAGTAGAATTACTTGATTCTTAATGTATCTGCCTCTTTATGTAAACTATAAGTTCCCTGAGGACAGCAAGCATGCTGACTCACTGTAACAGCTGTTAGAGAGCTGGCTCTGGAAGCTGACTGCTTGGCTTAGAAGTCTGCCTCCCTCGTTCACTAGCTGCAACCTTGGGCAAACTGCTTCACCTTTCAGGGTGGTTGTGAGGACTAAATGATTTCCTACTTAGAAAGTACCAGGAAAAGCAAATGGCAGCTACTATTATGATGTACTGACATATTTCATTAGTTGATATGAGATGTGATATTGTCATCTGTCTTTCCAGAATCCAAACAGTGCCAGAATTCTCAACAAATACTTGTTGATCACCAATTCATCCACATTGATTTTCCTGTTTCACTGGGTTTATCTTGTTTCTAAAATTATTCCTTAAAGAAAATGATACACCTTTATAATAATAGTAATAATAACAGATAACTCTTCTTGAAGACTTACTATGTATCAGGGACTGCTCTGTGATTTTTTTCATGTTTAATCATTTAATCCTCATAACAGCTCAATGTGGTAGACACATCTTCACATTTTGTATGAGAAGACCAAGGCACAGAAAGGTTAAGTAACTTACCCAATGTCACATATCACAAGCCAGTCCCTGGCAGAGCCTACACACTTAACTACTGCAATTTATCATCTCTTTCATAACTTTTTTCATATTCCCAAATATATTTTGTAGAATTCAGTATATATGAAAAGGTACCAAAAGTATTGATTGATTGAAATTTTTCCCTAGATACAGCATGAATAATAAAATGTAATTTTTAAATGTTTGAAATGTCTATCTAAAAAGTCATATAAAACTTAAAAGTCACAGTTTATCTCTTAATATCAAATAGGCTTAGCCTTTGAAGTGAGTACATCAGCTAAGCTGAATCATGAAGATGAAGTCTGAGTTTTCCAGCTGTGAATGACTCAAAAGACTAAGATGCACTTCACATACTTAACATCCTATTCTGATGGATACACAGCACAGAAATGAACCTTCTAAAAGAAGACATAACCCAATGATCTGTTACAAAATCTAACCCTAAAATAAAGACCATAAATGCTTTAGAAGGTAAGTTTTTTTCTTCCAATTTTCTTTCTGGTTTTGAAAACTCTTACAGAAACATTTCAGGCCTCCTTCCTCAAACCTCTTTCCATAAAGGGCACGCAAGAATCACAAATTGGAAAAACTTGCAGGATAAATGAAGTTGAAACTCATTTAAGTAAAACCGAATCAAAGCTTCATGGATTTGTTGTTTTTCTGCATTTAAAAGACCTTATAGGAAAACAAACGAGTTGGTCTTGTCTGGCCTTAGAGTCATTTAAATGGAAGAGGGATTTTCATGGCCTTGGGAAAATCTAGGTTTACAGGGCAAACTCTGCAGGGTTGAGCTCATTGTAAAGACATGTTCCTTTTCATTGGCAAAAGGAGAAAGGAAGTGAACCATGCCCTAAAAAATACCACTACAGACATTCCAGTCGATACTTGATAAGGACTGGGAATGCTGCCATCAACTCATGGCTAGAAGAAGGAAAATCTGGATCAGTAACCAGCTGACCAGGAGAAATCATGTTAAGTATGGGAAAGATTTCCCATTCAACTACAAACTTTCGACAAGGGAGTCATTTAAGCCAGTGGCTTTCAAATGTTTTTTTTCTGTGACCCACAGTAAGAAATACATGCATTATATCATGACCCATAGATATACACAAAGATAATAAAACTGAAACACACATATTCATTTGTAACTGAAACAATATTTACAATGTACAAAGCACAATGTTTTCAACCCTATTCTACTTTGTGTTCTAAACACACTGGTTGAAACCTACTGGCTGAAAAACAGTAATTTAAATTCTGACCAGCACAGAAGATTTTGAGGGTACATTTTCTAACGACCTTTATTCCTCCCTCAGAGCCCCACAGCCAACTTGGGAAAGTGCAGTGCAGCATCTGCTCGTGCGACAAGTGACTTGATCTTGAGTACTTGGATAAAGGCCACCCAGAAGGCCATCTCGTCCATGTCTGGCCATTCCTCAGTGCTGGCTCCTCCTTCTCTTTCTGCCCCTTAAATGCTGGTGTTCCCCTCAACGTTCTGTTTTTGGTCCTTTTATCACTCTCAGTGATTCAATCTATTTCCATGGCTTCTGCTACTGATCAAAGAAAATTACTCATAAATCTCATTCTCTAGGCCCCAATTATCGATGCTCATCTACCTCCTGTGTGTGTATGTGTATGTGTGTGTGTGTGTGTGTGTGTGTGTATTTTTTTATTTTTTGACAGGGTCTCACTCTGTTGCCCAGGCTGGAGTGCAATGGCATGATCTCGGCTCACTGCAACCTCCACCTACCATATTCAAGTGATTCTCCTGCCTCAGCCTCCCGAGCAACCGGGACTAGAGGTGCTTGCCACCATTTCTAGCTAATTTTTGTATTTTTAGAAGAGACAGGGTTTCACCACATTGGCCAGGCTGGTCTCGAACTCCTGACCTCAAGTGACCCTCCCTCCTCAACCTCCCAAAGTGCTGGGATTACAGGTGTGAACCACCACACCCAGCCCTTTTGTACAAGTCTAACTGAATCGTCCCGCAGATTTCAAACTCATTTAGTCCAAAATTATACTTATAATTTATTTCCTATCCTATCTCCTTGTCCATATCTACTTCTTTACCAGCTTTCCTCATCTTAAAGAATGGCACCATACTCCCTCCCTGAAGCCACAAATCTAAGGTCATCATTTGCAGTCTCTCCTTCGTTTATTTCTATGTCCAACAGGTTAAAAATTCAATCTCATTATTCAGTGGTGTGCAGGTAAACATTTAACAATCAGCTCTCCACACTAAAAAAATTAAAATAAAGAGCCCTGACTTACAGGACTTACCTATTTCTCTTTTATGAATATCCCATTATAGCTAATTTAAAACAATCAACCTGATGTCAGTGAAGGAAGAGATGTGTACCAATGGCTCCAGCACACCACTATCTATTCCTCCAAACCATTTCTCTTCTCTTCATGCCTACAGGCACTGCCTTAATTCATCTCTCTCGCACTGAACAAATGATAGCTATTATTGTTAATAGAACCTTTATGATCTCCTAATCTCTATCTCATATCCCTTTATCTAACAGTCTCCAAAATATCTTTGTAAAATTAAAGACTCATCATGTTACCCCTCTGCCTCTTTATTGCCCAGTCTTTATCTTCATATATAAGGCTCTTGATATATTTGTTCTCTACTGATTCTTGAGCTTCATTTCCTGTGACACCACCACCTATATAACCTCTAACCAAAAACACTGGCAAACATGGTATTCTCTATCTCTGTAACTTTGCTTATTCTGTTCCCACTTCCCAGGACAACCTTCCCCAATTCATCCACTAAGTAAGCACTATTCATCCCTTCAGACTCAACTCAAATCTCTTTCCTTAGAAAGCTTTTCCTGGCTGGGCGCAGTGACTCACACCTGTAATCCTAGCACTTCGGGAGGCCAAGGCGGGTGGATCACGAGGTCAGGAGATTGAGACCATCCTGGCTAAACCCTGTCTCTACTAAAAATACAAACAATTAGCCAGACATGGTGGCACACGCGTGTAGTTCCAGCTGCTCGGGAGGCTGAGGCAGGAGAATCACTTGAACCTGAGAGGTGGAGGTTGCAATGAGCTGAGATCACGACACTGTACTCCATCCTGGGCGACAAAGCAAAACTCTGTCTCAAAAAAAAAAAAAATAGAAAAAGAAAAGAAAAGCTTTTCCTGAACTTCTTAAATACACTTGATGTCTCCCACCTCTATACATCCAGTATATTTTAGTACCTCTAACAGCCTTTATTAAATTTATTTATTTTTGCATATCCATCTCTTCTCACTAGACATGAGTTCCTAGATCTGGATCTTATTCATGCATGTACCAAGCAGGTGGTATGGTAATGGTATATAGTACACTTTCAATAAAAGGTGACTATGATTGTCTAGGACAACTAATACCCTAAGACAAGCATATACTAATTGCTCAACAAATGTCAGAATGGAAACATATCAGTGTGCTCTTGCTATCTTCCCAAGGCCAGAGGAATGCTAAAATACCAGTACCTTCTAGATTATTAGAAAGCCCAAGATCTACTTCCATAGTCAAAGAACTGGTACTATAATTTTTTTCCTATTATCCTCTATAATTTCCTAGTGCTGCCATAACAAAGTACCATAGATTAGGTGGCTTAAACAATAGAAATTTATTTTCTCAGAGTTCTGGAGGCCAGAAGTTCAGGATCAAAGTTTCTCTAGGGTTGGTTTCTTCTGAGGCCTCTCTCCTTGACTTACAGATAGATAGTTATCTTCAAGTTCAAATGGCATCCTCCCTGTGTCTGTGTCTAAATTTCCTCTTCTAATAAGTACACCAGTTATATTGGATTAGGGCCCACCCTAATGACCTCATTTTAACCTAGTTACCTCTTTAACCTAGTTACCTTTTTAAAGGCCTTATCTACAAATCCAATTGCATTCTAAGGTACTGAAGATTAGGACTTCAACATGTGAATTTTGAAGAACACAATTCAGCCCATAACAGCCTCCTGCTAGACTATGAGCTCCTCAAAAGGCAGGAGCCATAGCTTAGTCTTCCTCCTTAGTATTTTCTATGCCACGCAGAGTACCTGAAACACAGAAGAGTCTCAATAATTTGTGAGATACATAAATTAAAAATCTTTCTAGAAATGTAGTCACAACTGGTAATTATGGTCCCCTCCAAATCTGATGGCCAGCACCAAGGAAAATGTGACTTTACTCTTTCTCTGAAAGAAAGTTGGATGCTGTCATCATCTCTAGATAGTCCACTGCCAAACAGCTATGTATGTGGCACCCAACTCATAGCAGAAAAATAAAATCCAAGGCCAAATGCCCACAACCATTTACAATACCCTTCTCCCTCCAAATCCATTCCAATACTCCCAGACTGATAGATATCATACATGGCTACAGTCAGATTCAAAATCAAGAGAAAAATCAACACTGCTGTCCCTGCAGAACAAGATATAACAGCTAAGGAGAAATAGCAAAATGGGGATCTGCTACTTTTTTCCTACCTGTAAGGAAACTTATCCCTTCCTGTTATGTGGGATTTTGGTAGGTCTCTCATATAGCCTGCCTTCCCCATTATCAAGATGGGTATAAGACCTACTTAGTTGCTCCACCTCTCCACCTGAATCCTGAGTGAAGTTATATGAAAATAGAAAATAATTGCCCGGAGTCAATTCAGCCAGTGCCATGAAGGGTTCCTGGTACACACATCCCTGAAACAGGGTTGGTTCCTGACCTTGTCAAGGCTCGATTGACTGTTTCTGGGACCTACATGGTAGTCTCCAATAAATGCCTTTTTCTGAAATTAGATAGTGTTTATTGCATAGCTCTCCATCAAAGAATATTAACACATATAATGGCCCCTGGAAGTGGAGTGTAGCGAGTAGTGGACCTAAAATATGGACATGAAGGCAGGCAGTAAGGATTTCCCCACCCACTACAAAGAAGCGGTGCTTGCAGTCCTAGTTATGCCATTGCAAAGCAGCCAACTATGCTCCTTCCTCTTGTGATTTGGGATATAGTCCACATGCCTCTCCAGGCTAAGTCTTTAGGGAAGTTGGTAGGAAAATGTCAAAATACTGATGCATATAGCCATTTCTGACAGCTTTTGTTAAGATCCTATAAGTGACTTAGCTACAGCCAAGGTGGCCTATCTGAACGCAGAGAAAACTCTGCCTCACTAAGACTGGCCCTTTTCCTGGTAGAAATCCAAGAGGACAGAGAGTCAGATAATCATAAAGGACTATGAAATTTGAATTATTGGCCCTGAGTCAATAATAACGCTAGAAAATACAGGAAAAAAGGAAGGAAACATAGCAAAAGATAAGATTAGAACCAAGAGAATTGGGGGAAGCCTGATTCCCCAAGTACCCCCTGATGTATATTCCCCTCTCTGGCAAAGAGCTAAGCACTGGGATGAAGCCAAAGGATGAGGAACAAAGTAGCTTTGTCTTTATCCCAGAGGCAAAACAATAAGCAGAAAAATTCGGGGCTGGAGGATAGGCAGAGCAGCCAGGCTTACTTTTAAGAAAGAAACCCCTCACGCTAGGGCCCAGAGTCAAGAATCAATCCACAGCACGGAAAATGCATAAAGACCAGCAGCTTGAGTTAAACTTCCACAGAAACCTTGGAAAATAAAAACTTACTCCTCCAAAGTCAATCTCTGGGTGTCCTAACCAACAGCACTACCAGAATTCAGTGTGCTCAAATAATATACCTCTATTAGGAAAATCCTACTCAGAGTGCTTCGCAAATGTGCCCATTGATTTCATGAGGCAACAGAAAGCCGGTTCAACAGTAGTTAGGTACATAAGGCAGTGAAGTATTCTGACTCTACACGTGTCTGATATCGAAGGGAAAATCTAATCGTGGAACAATAATAGCTAAATACAATGAGCTTTGTAACATTTAAGACTATCACCAACCTAGCATCCAAGTTAAGGTATACCAACAACTTTATACAAAGACACAGGGACCAAAAGATTTAGATGCAGACAATGGGGGAAAAAAAAACCAGAAAAATTTACTCTGGAAACAGATTATATAGTGGAGATAAATACAGAAAAAAATAGATTTCTCGAGTTGTACTAATAGAACAGCTTTGATTTACAAAGAGTCTAAATCAAATAAGAATACTTATTGCAAACCATCTACACCCTGTCAACTTATTTCACCATGTTATCTGGGGAGTCAGGTTACCAAATGAAGCCATCTTGAAAAGAGTTACTGGATAGAAACCTGAGTGCTGCTTTCCTTCCTCTGTGAGAAGTGAGCTCAGATGCTGCAAGGGACCAGGAAGAATCACAGCATCTACAGAGGTAGTTCCTAGAGTGCTCCCTCCAGGAGGTACTGGTATAAGGCATCTTTTTCTTACACCTTCTGGAAAACTGTCTCCCACAGGTAATATAACCTACACTTGTATTTCTGTTAAATGGTGCAGAATCATGTAGAAGCAGAGAAAAAATTCTAATTCCATATGTCTAGGACCTGTCACTTACTTGCTAAGAGAGAGAAAACGTAATTCCCCAGATCCACTGCATTCTTCCATTATTTCCAATAACTGCCCTGAGAAAATGGCATTAGAGACAAACTAAAAGGAATATTTATGTTCTGTGAACAAAGGAAAGAACATAGTGTGCGTGGGGTCATGATGAGTAAGAGCAAGCCTGAGATGATTCTGCTAAAGATATTTTAACGCTGATGAATGCTAGGCCTTGGTTTGGCTTATTAAAATAGTTCTGGGTGGTAAGAGAGAAGCTGGCACATTTTTCTGTAGATGAGATAGCCCTGGGTGATTGAACAACAGTTGGAATACAGCTGCCATGGCTAAAACCAAGCAAGTACAGATGTCGCCCCAAAGTGGAAATAATTTCATACCATCCCACGCTGCCAAATTCAAACCCCAATGGAGGAAAGATATTGGGGAAGGAGGTCTTTAAAATGAACTAGATAAAATGGACTAGATAACTATTTTAAATACCATTCTGTATATAACTACAATTTTTGCTGCTGAGATCCATGAGCAAGTTATTATGGTTTAAAGAGCTCAGTCAAAAATCTTACTGCTCAGCAAAATGAAAACAATACAATGTGCTGTTCTCAGAGACAGGAGCAGCTACATCAAATTCAGTCGCTAGACATTAGACTTTGTAATTTCAAATGTTTGGAAAATGTCCTTTTACAAGGCAATAATTTTCTCCTTTTTCTTCCTTCAATAGTTGTCTTTCTTATAAGTAGTGCTACCATTTTCTATATTTTTAACTGATATGTTAGATAAGAAGACACTAAAAGCACAAAGGACCATACCACAGTACTCATTTCCCTTAGAAAGAAAAATCAGGGAAAGGGAACATTTCACACACCCACCCACCGACCCCTGACTTACCAAATGCCTTCTTAGGTTCTATTAACTTCATGGTAAACAGTTCCTCTTTTTTTAATTCCTTTAACTTCTTAGCAACATCATAGTGACGCCACCCAACAATATTTTCTCCATTTATGGATTCAATATGATCCCCAACACAGATTGTTTTAATTGAGTCAATAACACCACCATCTTTAATTCTCTGAAAGAAAATTAATGATAACATAATATAAAATAGAACTGTGTAATGAATGCACCAGTCTCATCTGATTTTGGAAGCTAAGCAGGTTCGGGCCTGGTTAGTACTTGAATGGGAGACAATAACAGGTGCTATAGGTTTAAAAACAAAACAAAACTGTGTAACAGTACTTTTTATGCTTTCGAGACGTTATATACAATGTATTGACATAACAATGCAGTCTGATGCTCAGTTAGAGATGGAAGACTGAGCAACCAAGAACCACTATCTTACCTCCAACCATTCTTTGTCTTCCTTATCATTCGGAATTCAGCTCACTCATAGTTACTACCTCCTCTGGGAAGCTTTTCCTGACATTCCCCAACCCACTCCCCCAAGAATGGGTAAGGTGCCACTCTCATGCTTCTATAGTACATTTTGCTGTATATGCTGAACTCTAAACTAAGCACTTTATATTTGTTATTTCATTTAATTCTAACAAACTTTATGAGATTCTCATGTCACAGGTCAGGAAGATTAAAGCTTCAGAAGATCAAGTAATTTGCCGGATTCAACATACCACAGTGTGATTGTTCATTTACTTCTGTCTCCATTACTAAACTAATATCCTTGAGGACAGAGATGGTCTTATTTACTCTGCACGTCTGTGCCTAGCACAATATCCGCAAAGTCCCTTCATAAGTGATTACTGAATCATTTCAATTGAGGCCCATCACATAAGAATAGAGCTTGAGCTTTTTCAATTGGCCGCATTTAGTTACAAATGCAAAGATACAAAGAATAATACCATCTTAGCTAAGATGCTTGATACCTAATAAAAGACAAGTATGGTTATCATTTTGGGAGCCAGTAAGGGTGATTTGATGCTATTGTTTTTCATTTATGTATTTTAGATGAAGAGAATGTAGGACCCCAAGGAGAAACTTCAAGTTGGTCTTTCTTTATCTTACTTCTCTATAATACATCCTCAGGGTAGAGTCTCAAAATGGTATTTAGTATTCCCAAGAACTTCTGAAAGAATTTAGGCAGAGGAGCTCCAGAAAACTCTTCCAGAATTGCAGAAAACAGTCCTGCAGAGGATGTACAAGTTCTTCCACGGTGATGAGGAATAGGGCAAAATGAAGGCCATAACCTGTCTCAGAAGTCCCAAATCCTTCATAGGAATGATAGCAATATCAGGAGCAGCTGCTATTGTATACTAAAGGCTGTGTATTCTCCACCCTTGCTAGTTGGAAGTATAACATCTTCTGAATCAGCAGGGTGATTGATCATTGTGTCCAAGAGCTAGGAGAAAACAGATCTCATCTACCTCCAACATCTCCATCATATTGTCATCAGGAACAAGAGTAACTTAGGAAGGTTAAGCATTTTTAACATTTAAATTTCATTATTATAAATCAAAACTCACAACAGATTTCTTTTTTACCCCAAATTTTAAGAATATTGCTATGTTCATTCATTCTAATAATGACTGTTAACATGCTATATGCAAATGTCACAATAACGCCAACTTTAACAGAGCCCACTGTCATTACAAATAGTTAAGCAAAGAAACCACAAGTTTCATAGTCTACCTGACATTGTTTTATTAAAAACCCATATTAAACTTATATTGCTAACAGAAACAATGGGAACCACTCAGTACAACTAGAGTTTCTGAACTGTCACAGAAAAATAAACAAGATTGAAGAAGACTAAAGTCTAAAGAAGAAAAAACTATTAAATACTGTTCCACAATTCATAAATCATCAAAGAATTCAATAATCAATATTTAACTTTGATTTTTCTTCTTAGCTTTTATTCTAATTTATCTCGACATATCTTGAATTTATTTTTTTCTTTGGTCAACTACACCATACAAATATCAGAGTCTCACCACACAGCATTTTTAGCTTAAGATTTAGAGTTACAATTTTATTTTAAATAAACATTATATAAAAGTTACAGACTTTGAAGACACATCTGAATCTCACCAGCAAATTAAAGGTCAGAGTAACAGAAATGTAGGGTTGCAGAGGCCCATGAGTCGCCTCATCAATCCTAGAGATGCCTCAGCAACCAGAATAGTGCCCAGATAGAGGGAGAGAAAGGCAGTTACCAGAAGTCAGAGCAGGTAGCAGGGTGAGAGTCCAGGTAGCAAGAGAAAAGTCACAGCACATATCACTATCAGAGGCAGCAGATAAGAATCTGGAATGAAGACACAGGAAAATCAATATAGGGAACTTGGAGAAGATGAACCAGATATAGAAGTAAAGTTGAAGACATGGATTATATATTTTATGGGTTACCTGAGCCTTAGCCTCCAAAGTGGGTAGAATAAACAATACGGGAGCAATGGAGACAAGTTTCTGAAACCTAATGTGCTTTGATAATCATACAATAACTTGACAGAGATTAATAATATTGCCAAAGGTACTAATCAGATGCAAAGGAATAAGAGGGAAAAAAAGAGGCATTAATGCTATACTTTATTTACTGAGTTATTTATACTATTCTCTATAACACTTAGGAACTTTCACCTGTCTTTGGAGCTTGATGCTGCAAAGGTAGAGAAGATTTATTTACTTATTGGAAGATAGGATTTACGTTATTAAACATAGAAGTTTCCAACCATTTCAGATCATTATTATAGTATCTCCCATTATGTTCATCCCATATATTTAGAGAATTCTGCTTTCTCATCACAGATGTCAGCAGAAGTCTAGGACAGCATACATTCTCCCTAAAATCTTTTTTTCCCTTTTCAATTCATTTAATTTCAACAATCTGTCAAAAACAGCCAATAAACAAATACTGAATTATATTCTGTTGGGTTTTTTAAAGGCTCTAGACTACAAAAACATCTTGTGTGTCTCCCACCCTGAGCACCCTGCTACTTTTCCATATACCACATGCCACCCATAGACACAAAGCCAGGGGGTGAAGCTGACATAGTCTACTTGGAGCCAGTAGACAGGAGGGCGTTGAGTCCTGATGAAGCACTTATGGACAAAATGTAGTTCATTGTGGGGTTGAAGTTCTTCAATATGAAGAAGAAGCAACAATGACCAAGACCAGGAACAGAGTGTTGTTATAGAAGATGGAAAATGTTGTAGCTTCAGAATCAGCAACTTCATTCTTCTTCCACAAGATTCTTACATTTTTCTCTTTCTGAGACATCTTTCTATTATCAGCTTCAGAAAGTTTTCGAATCACTGCATCCTCCCTCTTCTGTGCTACTTTGTGCTTGAGAACAAATTTCACATTCTTGTATGCAAAGGCTACCAAATATGTACTTTCTAGGATCATCACACTATAGAAAACAGCAGACTGAATAAGATCCATATGCCATATTCTCCAGTATAACTGGATGGGGATGGCAGACACGACGAAAGCATTCCTGAAAAAGATCACGAAGGACTGGGCCGAGAGGTTGCCGCTGAAATCCTGCAGGAGCAGGTCCTCCTTGGACGGCTGTTTGGAGCTGCCTTTGGGAGCTACAGCGGAAAGGGAGGTGAGAACAGAGAAGGTAGAGCCAGCCGTCAAGCCAGGCAAAGGCCCCTGGCTCCACCCCTGTGGCCGCCTTATCTGATCCACTCTCCCTAAAATCTTAAGCACCAGACTCTGAGCTGCATGTCCAGTCGCTATGATCAGCAACTTTGAGATTTGTGTTGCTGATCCTTCCAACACTGTCCTCAAACCTCGCTCATAATAATAAGCTAACAGTCCTACAGTTGTAAATAGTTATCTCATTCAGTCCTCACAATAAGCCTAGGAAAAGGATATTTATCATTCCATTTAAGGAATGAGGAATTTAAGCCACAATAATTACATGGCTTGCCCAAGATAACACATAATAAACAACAGAATTAGGTGTCAAACAGAGATGACATAATTTTTAAAATTAAAAATGTCTTTAAAAAAGGTATAGAACCCAAGTTCTTCTGACCTAAAGTACAAAGTTTTGGGTTACAAATGTACAGAATGATCTATCACCTTTGAACTCTGAATTTTTTTTTTGACAGCCTTATTTTTCCATTTTCCATTTCCTTATTTCTACTAAAGCTGTTTTTCATCAACACCTCATCATGGTCTCCAGATCTCAAACATCTGTTTTCACAAATCATCATGTCTATTCTGGCTTTACAGATCTCTGCTCGGATCCTAGCTTCCATCCTATAATCCTTTGCCCCCTTGACTTCCTACATTTCCAGTCTTGCTGATTCTTAGTTTGGGCAAATGAAAAAGTAAAATGTTAGAAAGATGTATCATATTTCTCGAAATGATCACTCTAAAATGTGGTGTACTAAAGCAAAAGTATGGCAAATCATAAAGGTCTGTAAGAGATATTCTGAGAATGACAGTTTTGTGGTTAGTCAAACTATTTCAATTTAAAACAAAGTCAGGTGGGTTTTTAAAAATCAATTTAGCTCATTTCTTAATTGCATGTTATAAATCCTTATTTTTATTTTAAATTTGAAAATACAAGTCTCAGCCGGGCGCAGTGGCTCATGCTTGTAATCCCAGCACTTTGGGAGGCCGTGGCAGGCAGATCACCTGAAGTCAGGAGTTCAAGACCAGCCTGGCCAACATGGTGAAACCCTGTCTCTACTAAAAATGCAAAAATTACCCAGGCGTGGTGGCACATTCCTATAATCCCAGCTACTCAGGAGGCTAAGGCAGGAGAATCGCTTGAACCAAGGAGGCAGAGGTTGCAGTGAGCCAAGATCACACCACCGCACTCCAGCCTGGGCGACAGAGTGAGACTCCGTCTCAATATATAAGTAAGTTAATTAATTAATTAAAGTACAAATCTCTTCTCTTAAACCAGGTGTCATCAAACTATGGCTCACAGCAGAACTCCAGGGTGGTGTGTACCCTCCACCATGGGCCACCACCTGTTTTTATATGGCCCATGATTTATGAATGGTTTTACCTTTTTGAATGGTTCAGAAAAAAATCAAAAGAAGATTTGTGATGTGAAAATTATAAGAAATTTAAATTACAGTGTCTATGAGTAAAGTCTCAGTGGGAAACATGCATGCTCATTCATCTAAGTATTATCTGTAACTGTTTGTGTGCTACACGGGCTTAGTTGAGTAGTTGCAGCAAAGACCATATGACCCACAAAGCACAAAATATTTACCATCTGCACTTTACAGAAAACATTTTCCAGCTACTATCTTAACTATACACAGGTTTTGTTAAATGTATGCTCTTAATTTTCTGATTAAGTTATTTATATACTTTTTCTTCTTGGAAATGTTGAGACTTAGATACTAAAATCATGAACATTTAAGTATGTTGTTTTTTCACCTAAAAAATTTCATCTGGGCCATGTATGGTGGCTCATCCCTGTAATCCCAGCATTTTGGGAAGCCTAGAGAAAGGGATTACTTGAACCCTGCTCAACTGAGCAACATGGCAAAACCTTGTCTCTACAAAAAACAAACAAACAAAAAAACCAGTTTCATCTGTGTGAACTATACAAAACTATAAAATGCATTTTTCTGCCATTGATCTTTCCTAATTATGTAATGGTTTATTGTTAGAACAATTATTAAAATATTAGCTATTAACTGTGAATACTGCAGACATTTTAAGCATGTAATTATATTTATAACCCAAATAATACTATAACGTAGGTGCTAATGTTCCCACTTGAGAGAAGGCTCAGAAAAGTTTTATGCCTTGGCCAATGTTACACACCTGGTAAATAAGTGATCTGGCTAAGACTGAAAGCAGGCCTATCTGATTCTAAAGTCCATGCCCCTATGTACCACACTGCAACGCCTCTCTCACCATGGAATGCCCACCCTCATTTGAATACCTACCACACTGTCCTACTCTGACTTTAACCTACTCCTATTTCCAGCCAAGTTAAAAACATACCAAGTGCTCACTTCAGCAGCACATACATTAAAATTATAATCACACAGCATGGTCTCTGCACATGGTGATATGCAAACTCATGAAACATTCCATTTTGCTTATCTTGGCAAAAAGAAACACAGGAAGGATAAAACAGAAATTAATAAAATGGGTTATCTCTAAGGAGTGTGGAAAAGTAATGGGATAGAAGAGTTAGGAGAAGGAGTGACACATCTCTGAATGAATTTTTAAATATAGTTTGACTTTTTTTTTTAAGAGACAGTGTCTTGCTCTGTTTTACCCACGCTGGAGAGTGGTGGCACGATCATTGCTCACTGCAACCTTGATTTCACCAGGCTCAAGCAATTCTCCCACCTCAGCCTCATGAGTAGCTGGGACTATAGGTGCATGCCACTATACCCAGATAATTTTTTCCATTTGCTGTAGAGACAGCGTCTCACTATGTTGGGGTCAAGGGACTTTCTATTTGTTGTAGACACAGGGTCTCACTATGACTGGGGTCAAGTAGACCCCAGTGTCTGTTGTTTCCTCCTTTGTGTTCATAAGTTCTCATCATTTAGCTCCCACTTATAAGTGAGAACATGCAGTATTTGGTTTTCTCTTCCTTCCTGCATTAGTTTGCTGAAGATAATAGTCTCCAGCTCCATTCACGCTCCCACAAAAGACATGATCTCATTCTTTTTTATGCTGCATAGTATTCCATGGTGTATATGTAGCATGTTTTCTTTATCCAATCTGCTGTTGATTGGCATTTAGGTTGATTTCATGTCATTGCTATTGTGAACAGTGCTGCAATAAACATACATATGTATGTGTCTTTATGGCAGAATGCTTTCTAATCCTCTGGGTATACACCCAGTAATGAGATTGCTGAGTCAAACAGTAGTTCTGCTTTTAACTCTCTGAGGAATTGCCATACTGTTTTCCACAATGGCTGAACTAATTTACACTCACACCAACAGTGTATGGTGGTTCCCTTTTCTCCGCAACCTCACCAACATCTTATTTTTTTACTTTTTAATAACAGCCATTCTGACTGGTGTGAGATGGTATCTCATTGTGGTTTTGATTTGCATTTCTCTAATGATCAGTGAGGTTAAGCTTCTTTTTTTTTAATATGATTGTTGGCCACATGTGTGTCTGCTTTTGAAAAGTGTCTGTTCATGTCCTTTGTCCACTTTTTAATGGAGTTGTCTTTTTTTTCTGGTAACTTTGCTTATAGATGCTGGATATTAGACCTTTATCAGATACACAGTTTGCAAATATTTTCTCCTATTCTGTAGGTTGTCTGTTTACTCTGTTGATAGTTTCTCTTGCTGTGCAGAAGCTCCTAAGTTTAATTAGATCCCATTTGTCAATATTTGCTTCTATTCGGATTGCTTTGGTGTCTTTGTCATGAAATCTTTGCCCATTCCGATGTTCAGAATGATATTGCCTGTGTTGTCTTCCAGAGTTTTTATAGTTTTGAATTTTACATTTAAGTCTTTAATTCTTCTTAATTATTATATATGGTGTAAGGAGGGGTCCAGCTTCAGTCTTCTGCATATGGCTAGCCAGCATCATTTATTGGCTGCATATGGCTATCCCAGCATCATTTATTAAATAGGGAGTCTTCCCCATTGCTTGTTTTTGTCAGCTTTGTTAAAGATCAGGTGGTTGTAGCTGTGCAGCCTTATTTCTGTCCTCTCCACGCTGTTCCATTGGTCTATGTGCCTGTTTTTGTACCAATACCATGCTGTTTAGTTACTGTAGCCCTGTAGTACAGTGTGAAGTCAGGTAATATGATGCCTCCAGCTTTGTTCTTTTCACTTAGGATTATCTTGGCTATTCAGGCTTTTTTGTTGTCATTATTCCATATGAATTTTTAAATAAATTTTTATAGTTCTATGAAGAATGGCATCAGTAATTTGATAGGAATAGCATTGAATCTGTAAATTGATTTAGGTAGTACGGCCATTTTAATGACATTGACTCTTCCCATCCACAAGCACGAGATATTTTTCCATGTGCTTGTCTCTTCTCTGATTTCTCTGAGCACTGTACCAGCTAATACAAAACATACTTACACACAGACCAGTGTTAATATAAAGCAATCACACAAAGAAGCCAACATAATAACCAGCTAATAAAACACAGATAGGATCAAATCCACACATATCAATACTAACTTTGAATGTAAACAGGCTAAATGTCACACTTAAAAGGCACAGAGTGGCAAGCTGGATAAAGAACCAAGACCTAATTGTATGCGGTCTTCAAGAGATCCATCTCACACAAAATAACATCCAAGATTCAAAATAAAGGGATGGAGAAAAAAACGTACCAAGCAAATGGAAAACAGAAAACAGTAGGGGTTGCAATCCTAACCCTGTTTTGTTTCAGACAAAAACAGACTTCAAAACAACAAAAATCAAAAGAGACAGAGAAGGGCATTATATAATGGTAAAAGGGTTCAATTTGACAAGACAACCTAACTATCCTAAATATATATGCACCCAACACAGGAGCACCCAGATTCATAAAGCAAGTTCTTAAAGACCTACAAAGAGACATAGACTCCCACAGAACAATAGTGGGAGACTTCAACACTCTACTGACAGTAGTAGGCAGATCATTGAGGTAGAAAATTAAGAAAGATATTCAGAACCTGAACTCAACATTGGACCAAATGGATCCGAAGGACCTCTACAGAACTCTCCATCCAAAAACAACAGACTATACATTCTTGTCATTACCACATGCCATATACTCTAAAATTGACCACATATTATAACTGGACATAAAACACTCCTCAGCAAATGCAAAAGAACTGAAATCATACCAAACATACTCTTGGACCACGGTGCAATAAAAATACAAGTCAAGAAAATTGCTAAAACCCATGCAATTACATGGAAATTAAACAACATGCTCCTGAATGACTTTTGGGTAAATAGTGAAATTAAGTCAGAAATCAAGTTATTTGAAACTAATGAGAACAAAGATACAACATACCAGAATCTCTGGGACACTGATAAGGTGGTTTTAAGAGGGAAATTTATAGCACTATAATACCCACATTAAAAAAGTTAGAAAGATCTCAAATTAACTACCTAACATCACAACTAAGAGACCTAGAGAACCAAAAACAAATCAACTCCAAAGTTAGCAGAAGACAAGAAATAACAAAAACCAAAGCTGAACTGAACAAGACCAAAAAACACCCATTCAAAAGGTCAATGCATCCAGGAGTTGGTTTTATGAAAAAAAAAGATAGGCCACTAGCTAGACTAAGAAAGAAGAAAAGAGAGAAGATCTAAATAAACACAATTAGAAATGATGAAGAAAACATAACCACTGAACCCACAGAAATAAAAATAACTATCAGAAACTACTATAAACACCTCTATGCACACAAACTAGAAAACTAGAAGAGATGAATAAATTCCTGGACACATACACTCTCCCAAGACTGGACCAGGAAGAAACTGATTTCCTGAACAGACCAATAATGAAATTGAATCAGTAATAAATAACCTACCAACCAAAAAAAAGCCTAGAACCTGATGGATTCACAACTGAATTCTACCAAATATACAAAGAAAAGCTGGTGCCCTTCCTACAGAAACTATTGAGGAAGAGGGACTCCGGCCCAACTCATTCTATGAAGCCACCATCATCCTGATATGAAAACCTGGCAGAGACACAACAAAAAAAGAAAACTTCAGGCCAATATCCTTGCTGAACATTGATGCAAACATCCTCAACAAAATATTTGCAAATCAAATCCAGCAGCACATCAAAAAGCTAATCCAGCATGATCAAGTAGGCTTCAAGCCCAGGATGCAAGATTGGTTCAGCGTAATCATATCAATAAATATGCTTCATCACATAAACAGAACTAAATACAAAAACAATATTATTATCTCAATAGATGCAGAAACGGCTTTTGATAAAATTCAACACCCTTTCATGTTAAAAACTCTCATCAAACGAGGTATCGAAGTAACATACATCAAAATAATAAGACCAATCTATGACAAACCCACAGCCAACATTATACTGAATGGAAAAAAGCCAGAAGCATTCCTCCTGAAAACCAGCACAAGACAAGGATGTTCTGTCTCACCACTCCTACCTAACATAGTATTGGAAGTCCTAGCCAGAGCAATCAGGCAGAAGAAAGCAATAAAGGCCATCCAAATAGGGAAAGAGGAAGTCAAACTATCTCTGTTTGCAGATGACATGATTCTATATCTGGAAAACCCAATAGTCTTGACCCAAAAGCTCCTTCAGCTGATAAACAACTTCAGCAAAGTTTCAAGATACAAAATCAAGATACAAAAATCCCTACTAGCATTCCTATACACCAACAGCCAAGCCAAGCACCAAATCAGAAAGACAATCTCATTCACAATTGTCACAAAAAAAAAAAAAA
>NW_016807069.1:514109-525107 GCF_001698545.2 Rhinopithecus bieti
TAAAATAAAATAAAATAAAATAATTTTGAAAATAAAAATTTTGATGGAGAAGCTAAGAAATAACCCTGTGGGGCAGGATGACAATTAGAGGCATCATTACAAGTTCATTTTTTTTTTTTTTTCAGACAGAGTCTCCCTCTGTTGCCCAGGCTGGAGTACAGTGACACGATCTCGGCTCACTGCAACCACCACCTCCCAGGCTCCAATGACTCTCCTGTCTTGGCCTCCCAAGTAGCTGGAATTACAGGTGTGCACCACATCCAGCTAATTTTTGCATTTTTAGTAGAGATGGAGTTTCACCATGATGGCCAGGTTGGTCTTGAACTCCTGGCCTCAAGTTATCTACCTACCTCAGCTTCCCAAAGTGGTGGGATTACAGGTGTAAGCCACCATGCCTGGCCCAATTCATAACTTCTAATAAACACGTTCTCTAATTCTACCACTGAAAGGATCTAGAAATAATGCACTCCAGTAGCAATGTATGAGCATGGCTAACACTAGAACTTGACTTCAATGTATGAGCACAGCTAACACCAGAACTTGACTATCAATCTCTAGTAAAAATCAGAGCTTCTAAAAGAAATAGTTGATTCTAGGCCTGGGGAAAAGGAGATACAAGAACATCTTGTTGTGTTCTAGAAAGTAAGAACCTACTCAATAAAATGACAGGAGCCATGTCAAAAGGACATGGGGGCCCACTTACAGGGGTTCATGCAGGCCAAATCTCAAGAAATTTGAGCATCAATATAATGGATCATAATAGACTATAACCCATTGAGTAAAATATAAAGTCATGTACCCATGTTGACAGTAAATAAGGGCAGCTTTTTCCCTATCATAAAATACTTTCAGAGAAACATATAAGGAGTGATGGAATTATAAAAATCATCATTTTTTCCACCATTATAGGAAAAATTAATTTAGGCAAGACTCATCAACAGATACTAAATTTGTGCCATGCAAGTAAGGAAACAGGATATTTTCATGATATCAAAGCATCTGTCCACAATTACTTATCATAAAGGAAAATAATTTTGTAGTGAAAAAGACTGGTGGACACTACTTCAGACAAGTGACAAAAATTAACGTCACAAACAATGAGACAAACCAGTATCACGTACCTTCTGATGTGCTGCACTGAGAAGGACACAGCATCACTTATGTAATTTTCCTGCCAAAAATGCACAATCTATTTATCAACATGAGGAAACATCAGAAAAACCCAAATTCAAGGACATCCTATAAAAGGCTGAAGAACTATTCTAGATTAAGGAAGACTAAAAAGACATAAATGAAATACATGATCCTAAATTGGACCTGTATGAGGGGAAAATAATGAACACAGTTAGGACAACTGATAAGCCTACAATGTGAACTATAGATTAGTTTAAAAGTATTATATCAATATCAGACTGTATGAATTTCATAATTGTACTGTAGTTATATATAAGAGAATATCCTTGTTCTTAGTAATTACACCCTGAAGTACTAAGGGGTAAAGAGTACATATGTGTGTGTGTATAAGACAGAACAAAAAACTCAAACATGGCAAATGGTAAAAATTGGAGATTTGGATAAATGATGTATGGGAGTTCTTTGTATTATTATTGCAATCTTTATATAAGTTTGAAATTATCCTCTCCCAACTTTTAAAAAATTCATCAACCATGTGTACAGTGTAATATGCATCTCTCTTCTAAGTTGAACAATATGTTGGCAGTTTAGATTATGCCTTGCTTTCTCCTTTGCTAACATGTCCTATGTCTCCACAGGGTTAGTGACTAGTACTCTGAGGTGAGCACATGTTTGACAAAGCATTTAAAAAAAAAATAGAAAGACAAGCTCTGAATGTCAGAGGCTAAGATTTTAAAAATCCACACATGTTTGTGAAACTTCCAAGCCCTTCTCTGCTGCCTGTGCCTCATGTCCTGAGCTTCCCTTGGATAATCCCATATGACTTTCCCAGTCACAGATTTTCCATTTGGTCACTCACACAACCTTCAGCACAGTCATATCTTTTGCAGAGCTAAAAATAGCCATTCTATCAAGTGGGAAGCGCAAGTCCCATTTACAGTCAGTTAAGAAGATAACTTCCCTAAGATTATTTAATGGTGATAATGCATCAGCAAATCAAGATTTGGACAAAATAAAGGCATAAAATATTCCCTGTTGCATGAAGTCTATCATAAATTATTAGTTGAGTGAGTAGAAGTGCCAGCTCTGAAGTCAGACCTCATAGATCCAAATCCTGAATTTGTCCAGTTGTTTAACTTTGGGCAAGCTACTTAACCTTCCTGATCCTGTTTCCACATCTATAAAATAGGGTTGGAAATAGTACCTATCCATGGATCTCATAGGCATCTTTTTGAGCAAAAGAAGCCAAAAATAGTGGAGTATATGTGATTATATGAAGTTCATGGCAATAGATGCCAGAATAATGGCTACTTTGCAGAGAAAGATTATTGACTGGGAAGGGGCACAAATGAGCCTTCTGGGTGGCAGAAATGCAATTTTTCCTGATTTGGGTGATGGTTAAACAGGGGTGAGTATGTAAACATTCATTAAGCCGTACATTAAAAATGTCTTATATTGCAACAAAAAAAATACAAAAACATAACACCAACCAAATAGAATTGTGAGAATTAAGTGAGAAATTGTATGCAAAGTGCCTAGTACATGCATTCAGTATAAGTCCGTTATTATTATAACTATTACAATAATAGAATTGTTATTTTTAAGAGATGAGTCTACTTTTCTCCTCAGCTCTTATTTTCACACCATTTCAAACTTTTCTCTTGCCTTTGAAGCTCTATGTTGCTCTCTTTGTATCTGAATAAAGAAATTACAGTTGGCCCTCGGTATCCATGGGGGATTGATTCCAGGACCCATCATCAATACCAAAATTCCACTGATGTTCAAGTCCCTGGTATAAAATGGTGTAGTATTTGCATATAGCCTATCCACATCCTTCTATATACTTTAAATCATCTCTAGATTATAATACCTAACACGATGGCAATGCTATGTAAACAGTTGTACCGTATTGTTTAGGAAATAATGACAAGAAAAAAGGCCGTACATGTTCGGTACAGATGCCATGTTTTCCAACTATCTTCAATCTGTGGTTGGTTGAATCAACTAATACAGAATCTACAGATACAGAGATCCAACTTTACATACTTCCTAAAATTTTGAACAGCACTTTTAAGGAAGTAAATAAGGCACTCAAAAGTATGAACAGCTGGAAATAACCCTAATTCAATGGAAATAAGCCTGAAATTCATCAGATGTTAAAACCTACAGACATGGAAAAGCTTACATGGATAATAAGTAGGCACCAGGGTTAGACTTTCCTTTCAGTTAGTTCCAAATTCTAGGGGAAGTTTAAACTAAAGGGAAGAAATTAAGAAAATAGTAAACACAAACTGATGTCTGAACATTTTTCAAATGAAAGTGAAACATAGTACTAATTCATGCATCCTTGCTGAGCTGGCTCTCACTCTGAAGATCATTTCTAACTTTCTTTGGCCTGGTAGACTTTCTTAAATTTTATCCTCAATTAGGTTACACTGTGATTTTTTAAAACTTACCTTTATAAAAGCATAGCCAACACCATTATCTGTAATGGTGACACCAAGTGAATCCTCAGATTTATACACATTCACTTCTTTTTTGATTCCTTTCACATGGGCAAATATGAAATCTTCTAGTCCTAGTTGTCCTCCTAAGAGTCTTTCCATGTCAATTCTAGGTGTGTTTAAAGTGCAATATAAGATCTGCAAAGAAAAATAAAATGTCAGGTCCATTTCCACTTGGAATACATCTGACTGTTAATTTATTTATAAATATTTATTTACTGGAATACTCCTCAATTTACAATGTAAAGAGTTACATCATAAAATGTGCTTTTATGTTGGCTAGAGAGATTCTGGGACACAGTTTCAGACAGTAGCATTAGGTAACATGCATTGAGGGTTTCCTGTAGGCCAGGCTTCACACTAGACAATTTATATCCCATTATCTCACTTAATCTTTACATTAACTTTATAAAGTACATTGGTATCACCATATTACAAATGAGGAAACTGAAGCCTGGTAAAAATAAGTAATTTGTCTAAGGTCACACAGCCAGTATTTGTCAGAGCCAAGGATTTGAGTTCAGGTCTCACCAATTTCAAAGTGGTTTATGCCAAGGGACCTGACATTTTACAATGCTGAAATCAAAGGTTATAGTCCCAAAGGTCTGCATCATGCATACACTACAATGAAAATATAGGCAAGCCTATATTTGAAAGTTGGTAAATATAGATAATTTTATTTATCTTGCATTATAGTGACTTTAAAAAAGCAATTTAATTAGTGATAAGGTATTAAAATCAGTATGTTTCAGAACTAAAATCGACTTTAAAGACTATTAACCCAAACCCTTAATTTAAAAAAAGGGGGATGGGGGTCATGGAATTGAGGTCTGGAGATTTTAAAACAACTTGTACCAATTCGTGTGACGGTAAAAAGAGAGCAAAAAAGAAACCAAATGGTAAAAGTTGTCTGGGGATTTCAAAGGGGCTTTTTATGTACAGCAAGTCTTTCTTTGACCTCATTTTCCTTCAAAAATATGACACATTTGACTAAAATGTGCAGTGCTACTCAAGTTTGTCAGCCATAATCTGGGTAACTTGTGGGGCCCAAATTATAGAAGAGAAGCAGGGTTGAAAAGATACTATCGGTTAAGAAGCTAAGTTCAACAAACATGGATTGAGTAGCTTCTATTTAGCAAGCCAGAAAAGGGCATTTTAATATGGCTGTTTCATGCCAAAATGACTAAATGAAATTTATCAGGTAATGTCCACCATAGACATTGCAAGCCTCTTCCTCCATCCCGGGTCCCGACCTCAGGCCTCACTCTCAACCCTCTCCCAGTATCCTGGAGTTTCATACCAGTCCCAATTCCTACTAGAACCTTGACTGAGCCTTAACACATCCATAATCTGCATCCCACTCAGAAATAGGGTGCACTTACTACTTACTGAATGGCTTTTTAGGCCATGTCAAAATGTGTCTGAATCAGAAGAGCTTCATAAAATAAAGCTCTCCCTGCTATACAATCAAAGGTTAAGAGTATTCAGCCAAGCTCAGAGCAAATCCCAGAGGTGTGTTAAAGGAGCTAGTGATGAGGACAAAAAAAAGGGCCACTGGCTACAAAATAGTGAATGCCTACAGAGAACAACTATGGCCCCCACCTTGTCCTCTTTTCATCCCAGTCTTTGTTGAGCCTTCAATGTAACCCTTTATGTTCCCGGCAAGGGCAAAATACATTCAGCTTTGTGAATAATAAGTTTTTGCACATATTCTCTAGTGTAAAAATGATATTGTTTTCGGGGGAAAAAAGTCAGTTAAGTCAAGAATGGTGCATATTTCTGATCCTGACTATAAAATCAATGGCATATTAGTTTTCTGACAAAAATCACTGTGAATGGGTAGGGGAAAGGGAGTCTGTGTAGAAAACAGCTTTTCTGACTCTCCTTCACAAAATGATGGGAAGTAAGTAGGAAGAAACAACGTTTTCTCCTTCTCCGTTTTGCTTTTTGGTTTTTCCAGTGAAGTCTTCTCCATGGTATTCACAGTGGTCCAAACACACCAATCAAAAGCAATTTACCCATTAGCTAGGAAAAAAAAAAAAAAAAAAAAAAACATTAAATACAATGTATGGTATAACAGGATAGAGAAAACAAAACGAAAAAAAGGAAATCACACAAACTGAACTTCTAATGACCAAGCCTCTTCCTTTGTTTCCTTTCTTTCAACTTTTTACATGCTTCACTACAGAGCAAACATTAGATTTCCTGCAGGTAGAAGAACCCTTTTCCATCGTGCTTCCTCCTGTGCAGAATAACATTCCATTCTGGACAGCCAAAAGTTGGCAAGCAGGGCATTAGTTTCTTTTTTCTGGAAGGAATGGAGCCAGCTATATCTTTCAGTGAATGGAGCTCCACAGGAAGCTGTTTTGAAAACCTGTAGGAATGTGATAGCCACTGCAAGGTGGAATAAGAGCAGCAGGTAACTAAAGCTCCACGACTTCGGATCAGTTCTTCACAGGAGAATAAGAAGCTATCACAGTATCAATGCACAACTATCAGCAAATATACCTCTAAGTATGTGATAAAGGTCTAGAAATTCAAGCATCCTCAAAGATTTTATATTTTGAACTGCAAAATAAGAAAGTGATACACTAATTTCTAAACAACACAACGTTCCTGTTCACTCATCAAAAGGCAATGAACATATAAATCAAAAGGAACCTCAAGAATCTACTGTGAGCTTTCATACCCTCACTCATACTCATCTGATAGAGAAGAAAACAATAAAATTAACAGTGAAGTGGCCATATTATCAATGCTCCTCTAAGAAATATTTGCTTCCAGAATCTAAGTATGCTACACAACAGGCAGTGAAAGGCAGCATTTAACTTTTTTATATATATATATAACACTCTCTGATGGACAAACTAAAATAAATCAAAAAAGATTTGGAAAGTAAACTCATTACAAGGTATCATGCAACATAAGGAAAATGACTGATTCAGTAGATATAATCTTAATGATGTTTTTCACTGTAAAATGAAATCCTTAACACCTTCTGGGGTAATCTGCATTTGTTGCTTTACTGCCATCATTGCCTATTTCCATAACTGATGGAGTATCCATGACTATGTCATTTTCTAGAGCATCACTGCCCAATAGAAATACAATGTAAGCTAAATAACTTTAAATTTTCTAATAGTCACAGCAACAAAAGTAAGAAGTAGCTGAATTAATTTAATTTACAATTATATAACCCAGTATATCCAAAATATTGTCATTTCAACATATAATCAATGTAAAAATTATTAAGATGGTTTACATTTTGTTAATTAAGTTTTTAAGATCCAGCATGTATTTACCCTTACATCTTGTCTCAATTTGGAAGAACCAGCTACATTTCAAGTCCTCAGTATCCAAATTCAGCTAGTGGTTACAATATTGGGCAGTTAAGTTTTAGAAAGTCATGCCTTTAGGCTGGGCACAGTGACTCATGCCTGTAATCCCAGGCTTTGGGATTACTCTGGGAGACTAAGGCAGGCAGATCACCTGAGGTCAGGAGTTCGAGACCAGCCTGCCCAACATGGTGAAAACCCATCTCTAAAAATAAAAAAAAAAATAAATCAGCCAGGCATGGTGGCAGGCACCTGTAATCCCAGCTACTCAGGAGGCTGAAGCAGGAGAATCGCGTGAACCCAGGAGGCAGAGGTTGCAGTGAGCTGAGATTGCACCACTGTACCTCAGCCTGGGTGACCAAGCAAGACTCTACTTTAAAAAAAAAAAAAAAAAAAAAAAAAAGGTAGGCATTTTGTCTTATTAGTCTTATTTGTCTTATTGCAGGGGTCCCCAACACTTAGGCTGCAGACTGGTACCAGCCCTTGGCCTGTTAGGAACCAGGCTACACAGCAGGAGGTGAGTGGTGGGCAGGCAAGCATTATTGACTGAGTTCAGCCTTCTGTCAGATCAGCAGCGGCATTAGACTCTCATAGGAGCATGAACCCTAGTGTGAGCTGCACATGCAAGGGATCTAGATTGCCTGCTCCTTATGATAATCTAACGCCTGATGATCTGAGGTGGAACAGTTTCATCCCGAGACCATCCCACTTGCCCCAATACATGGAAAAACTGTCTTCCATAAAACCAGTCCCTGGTGCCATAAAGGTTGGGGACTGCATGCTTATCACTCTGCCTTATCTATATGGAAGACAGACTAATTGAAGGAGAAAACTATTGCCCTTTAGGGCCAGAAGATGGAGGGCCTTGAATTGTCATTATTGTGCTAGATATCAACATCTTCAGTATCTATTCCCTTTTCCCCTAATTTTCCTTGGGAAACTTCTCTTCCCCATTTTAAGCCATATGGTAGCTTGAGTGGGAGTGACCACATGCTCAGGTTTAAATTGCTTAATGACTACCAATTTAGGCCAAGAAAATCCAAGAATGAACTTATTGGGGGTTGGGGGAAAGAATCCTCTTCTCTTTTCCATAGAAGCTACCAAATGATGGTTCTCTCTCCCTCACTTTTTCTAAATTATGTGAAGTCTAAAATAACTACAGTTATCACTGCAAACATTAGAAGAGTGGTCCTGGCAACATCGCTGACATGAGGAAAGCAGAGCCTCCGGCTTCAGTCTTACTTCAAGACAGTCAGGGGTGGACACTGGAAATTGTCCACTCTTTGCCCCTCCTAACACAGTTCCCAGATGTGTACAGATTGCAAGCACCCCCTGGAGGAAAATGACTCACATCCCCTGTTTCAGGCATAAAAATGAACTAGCCTAAGTGGTGGTTTAGGTGTAAGCATGTGGCCCAATGCCAGCCTATAAGACATAGGAGGAAGATGTCCAGGAAGCTCTGGAAAAGATTTTTTCACACCTAACACAGAAAGAGACAGTCCCTTTCTTCCTCTGTATGTTGCCTTATCTGTGTGTGGTCTAGGAATTTCTACCACCATCTTTGCCAGCTGAGAAAGATACCAAGAATGGCAAAGCAAAAAAATGAAATAAACCTAAGTCCTTGGTGACATCAGTGAGTTGCTCAGTTAACCAATTTGGAGCCCACTCTACCTGTATTATTTATTTTGAGACAGGGTCTCACTCTATCACCAAGACTGGAACACAGTGGCGTGATCATGGCTTACTGCAGCCTTAACCCTCCAGGCTCAAGTGATCCTTCTGTCTAAGCCTCCCTAGTAGCTGGGACCACAGGCACACACTACCACACACAGCTAATTTTTTTATTTTTCGTACAGACACGGTGTCACCATGTTGCCCAGGCTGGTCTCAAACTCGTGGGCCTAAGCGATCCTCCTGCTTGGCCTCCCAAAGTGCTGGGATTACAGGCAAAAGCCACCATACACAGCTCTCTTTTATGTAAAATAATAAGTCATCTTGTTTTAGCCAGTTTGAGTAAGTAGTTTTCTGTTACTTGCAGCTGAAAACACACTGTCTGATACACAGTTCTATCCCAGAATGTTTAGTTACATGAGTCAATAAATTTTACCAAGTCATCCTGGGTTGGATTTTCTGTTACTTTCAACTAAAAGGTTCCTAATTGATAGAATCATTATGCCTTGTATCTTCATAATTCTTCATAATTTAAAAGTTCTTTCTGCCTACCATCTCATTTTATCCTTTAAAAAATATCTAAAGTACATGGTGAATTGTGTTTCTTTTAATACACTGAGGTATTATGGCATCCTAATTTCATATTCTATCACCCCTAACAAAAATTTCAGACAATCCCTCCTCCTTACTTCCAATATCAGTAAAATAAATAAATTGATAGACTAGAACAGTCTCATTCTTGTAATGTGTTAAATAGAAAGAAGAGAAAAAGAAACTTAAGAGATGAAAATAATGGATTAAGAGTTAAGAGTTCTGGATCTAGTTCCAATTATCTCAGGGGGTTTAGTTGAGTCATTTGACCTCCTTGATCCTCATGTAAATTGTGGCATTATTAAAGTTTGGTCTACATCAAATGGTCATTACAAAAATGACCCTTTTGTAATGTATAGTGGATACTTTTAAACTAAAAGCTCTCAGGAGGCTGAAATGGAAGGATCGTTTAAGGTCAGGAGTTCAAAACCAGCCTGGTCGCCTCAGCGAGACTACATCTCTTAAAATAAAATAAAATAAAAAATTATCTGACACATGCCTGTAGTCACAACTACTTAGGACTGAGGCAGGAATATTGTTGAGCCCAAAAGTTCAAGAGTGCAGTGAGCTATGTGCTATGTGCTACTACACTCTAGCCTGGGTGACAAAGCAAGATCTTATCTCTAAAAAATAAGTAAATCAATAAAAAGGCTCAATTTAAAGGTTTTATTATTATTCCTGGAATACAGGGCTTCTTGAACAATGATAATTATATTTATGCTTGAAAGCTTCTTAAAGTGCATGAACTTTCCTGAAGTATCCGATTTTGCTCCTTTTTAATATCATAACCAGGATAGACTGCATTTCTCATCACAAAAAAATTATCCTTCAACTTTTGCTGTTGTTGAAGGATAACTTGCAGACAATTTTCTTGCTGTGTATTTATATTAAATTGCTACTTTCTTCAGTATTTTCAAATTCTTACCACATGGTTATGATTATTCATCATTGAAACTCAATATGGCTAGGAAGATAAAAGTATGAACTATCACACAGAGCCATTAATATCAATTAATATTGCTTTTTCTCTGGTGGCACTATTATATACTCCACAATGTGCTTTGTGAATAGCATTAAATAAATCATTTGTCATTAGCGTTTCAAAAGATATTCTGGTCCACAAACAGGTTAACAAATCTCTCCCAAAACACATCAAATTCATGTTTAAAACTCCAGGAAGTCCACTTCCAAGTTTCTTTTGTTGAATGCCTTCCTTTAACAGGAACTGAGCTGGCCAAAGATTCTACATGTTCCAAAGATCTCTGAACTAATTACGGGCTTATGCAGCCAGAGTTACATTATTTGTATATGTGATTTTAAACATAAGCAGTATTATTATTTTTATATGACTACCCTCCTACATCTCAATCTACCCCCAAAATTTTGCTTACTTTTTTATACTATATCTCAAATAAACATTATAGAAATATCAGCCAATGTCATTATAGAAAATAAAGAGGAAGTCCAGGTGTGATGGCTCACACCTGAAATCCCAGCACTTTGGGAGGCCAAGACGGGTGGATCATTTGAGGTCAGGAGTTCGAGAACAGCCTGGCCAACATGGTGAAACCCCATCTCTACTAAAAATTTAAAAATTAGCCAAGTGTGGTGGCGTGCACCTGTAGTCCTAGCTACACAGGAGGCTGAAGCAGGAGAACTGCCTGAACCCAGGAGGTGAAGGTTGTAGTGAGATGAAATCGGGCCACTGCACTCCAGCCTGGGCAACAGAGTGATACTCTGTCTCAAAAAAAAAAAAAAAAAAA
>NW_016807069.1:525650-547777 GCF_001698545.2 Rhinopithecus bieti
ACTTTTCCTCAAAGAGAAAAAAAAAAATGAGTATTTGACCTCCATCTAAATTACTGTCCTTAAAGTTATAGGAATTAAAAACAATCTGAAACTAAGAATAAAATAATTATGGGGGAGAAAAAAAACAGTCATGTACCCTAAGTGCTTGAAAAGAAAGGATCAGCTCTGCCTAAGCCACAGGAACAGAATCACATTGCTCAAAACTCTTCCAAAAAGCTCTGAGTGTCTTATGCTACATAATCGTCCCCAAAATATTTGGTAAATATGTCATATCAAGGAACTTCTAGAACTCAAGCTAGTCTTCAATTGTATGCACAGACTGGGCAACTGCTTGTCTCTCTTATCTGTACAGTTTGGATACTGGCTCCCACTTCCAGTGAAGCGCTGTATCATGAAAGCAAATGAGCTGGGGAGAGGAAGGTCAGCAAGGATTTTTTTCAAAATCAACATTAAGGTCCAAGAAACAATGATTACTTAACATACCAGCTACTTTCATGTTACCTCATTTAATTATCAACAACAATTTTATGTGAGATGTATCATAACACCATTTTTTTATAGTTTAGAAAACAAAGATTTAGAGGGGAGAATGGCTTGTGTAGGGTCACATATATATAGTAATTGATGCAACTGAGACTCCAACCCTGGTTGTCCAACTCCAAGGTGTTTTCCCAGCAATGCCTCTCTGACACCTATTATCTGTGTGGGGACGTCTAAGTTACTGGTCACTTCCTAATGCATTAGCTGAACTAAATCCTTGTGAGTCAGGTCATGAAGACAAGTATCAATATGTCCTGTGCAGAGAAGAAAACCAGCTCAGACATGTTAAGTGATTTGTGTAGGGTCACATAGCTAGTGAACGACAAAGTCAGAACTAGAATTCAGGCTTTTTCTAACCCATGATACTGTAGCTGTGATGTAAATATAAACTCAGCTTTGAATTTAAAAGTTTTAGAAGACAGGCATGACAACATACACCTGTAGTCCCAGCTTTTTGGGAGGCAAAGGTGGGAGGATCACTTGCGCTCAGGAGTTCGAGACAGCCTGGGCAACTCAGTGGGACCTCTTCTTGTCTTAAAAAAAAAAAAAAAAGGAAGAAGAAGAAGAAAGAAAAAGAAGAACGAGAAGGAAGGAGGAGGAGGAGAAAGGAGAGGAAAAGGAAGAAGAGGAGGAGGAGCAAAAAAAATCCTTCTAGAAGAGACTGCACAGTTTTATACTCTATGTGGAGCCAAATACATTGTGTTCATTTAATAAATCCCTCACTTTCTAAAAGGAGCAAGAGAGTTTGCATAAAATAACTATTTAAAATTAGATTTTAAAAGCCAAACATATTATACAGTAAAAATAGCAATAACATATTATTTAATTTAAATTATTATAAATGATTTTAAAATTTATTCCCACTAGTTTTAAAAATGACTAGTTACATTTGTCTCTTTGTATTATAAACACAGTAATTTAAAATCTCAGCCTGTTATTTTCCCAGTATAATGCTTGTACTAAATTTCTAGGATTTGTTTTAAAATATGCATCATTTTATATATACAGTGCCTTTGACTTCATTTTGTCAATAGCTACAGTCATCTAGAAACAAGTTTCACAGGCTGGAAAAGATATAAAATTGGCGTCAAGACAGGTATTTAGAAACATGATACTGTATGCTCTATTTAGACCTTCATGAGCATATTGTATAAAGCCCTCTCCTGAACTGTGTAGAACTTTCTATAAATGATTCACTTCTAAATTAGCTGCCCTGGGTCAGCAGTGGCAAGCCTTAAATAAAAGGTGAATCATCACTCTTTGTACTCTTCTCCAGTAGAACTACTTTTTTCAGTATTACTAATGCATAAAATAATATGACAAATAAGAATTCTATCCAAAAAAAGAAAAACAGTCAAATTCATATTTTGAATCTACCAAATGACTTCCCAGAATAACCAAAAGAACATTTTTTTTACTAATGCAATCTAATAAAGGGAACTGTGTAGCCAAGAAAATCAAAATCCCAAAGCAATCCTTGAGACACAAGAAAAGGATAAAGAATTGGAATAGGTATAAGTCTTGCCTTTGTGGACATTACACAAATACTAAACCAACAAATAAAATAAATCAAATGCATACAGCCATATATTTATCATCCTCTCCCACAATCTTTTTACACTCAGAGGAGATACCTGAGCTTATCCTAGTCTAATAATGCTGCAACATTGCATGCCAATTTGAAAGACATTATAAATCACTGCTATTTCCCCCTGTAAGGTGCTGTTAAATTTTCCATGCTTTCTGAACCACTTATCTTCTTAAAAGCCTCCTCTTATTTAACACTGAAGATGGTAGAGATTTTAAACAGGCAAGGAGAGACTATAACAGGGGACATTTTATATGCTGGAATAGGATGGTTTATAAAATATCATAATTATACATTATAATTATTAGTAAAGGGATTAATAGATTAAATGTTCCAATTTACCAAACAAACATACAAATACAACTTGTAAAAGATTGCCATTAGACCTCAAAAGGATTCTTAAACTTTAAAATTTGTTGGGCAGAAGTTCACAGAGCACTGTGTTCATTTTGGCCCACGAGGCTGAATTCTAACCCTTACAATGAAATGTCTGAAGAGAGTGTGATATTTAAAAACCACCCAAATGAATCATGGAAAATTGGAAAGCAAGCATCATGAGCCATTCAGGTGTCAAAAGGGAGTGATGGGGGAAGACAGTCTATTCCTTACTACGCCCTACAACAGGAATTCTGACAGAAAGAGATGAGCACTCTATGGGGAAAATATGGACCACCTGAGAAAATATCAAACATCTTTAGAGAGAAAGATGTTTCTTCTAAACTAAAACACTTAAAAGGCATCATAAAAATGTACTACAGGGGCCGGGCATGGTGGCTCACGCCTGTAATCCCAGCACTTTGGGAGGTTGAGGCAGGCAGATGACCTGAGGTCAGGAGTTCAAGACCAGCCGGGCCAACATGGTGAAAGCCCATCTCTACTAAAAATACAAAAATTAGCCAGGTGTGGTGGCAGGTGCCTGTAATCCCAGCTACTCAGGAGGCTGAGGTATGAGAATCGCTTGAACCTGGGAGGTAGAGGTTGCGGTGAGCCAAGAGTACACCACCGCACTCCAGCCTGGGGGATAGAGAGAGACTCTGTCTCAAAAATAAAAAAAATAAAAAATAAAAAAAGTTCTACAGGGTTCCCTAGATGAGGGGGCCAAATGCTTTGGGAGAAAAGGGTGAAGGCAAATTCACTGACCATCTTAGACACTTAAATTATTCATTAGGAAGTTTAAGAGCATAAGAAAATTCACCTATGGGTAGGCCGGATAGGATTGAATCCACAAATGAGGTTAGCCCTCAATCTGGAGTGTGTGTGAGGATTCTGCTAGGTTCAGACTTTTCCATTTTGAACTATCTCCTGCCCCAGGGATACAGTAAGCCCAGGAAACTGCGACTAGGAAAAGGTGAAGAGCAGCCAAGAACAGAATTCTGTCACAGACTTGGAGATACCCAGGCATTGCCCTGGCTGACTGACCTTTGCTCAGAGTTATTATCAGCTCCCTGTTCCCTACTCTCACCAAGCAGTTTCTTCCAACTCTCTGCTTGCGAACATTACCGCCATTCCTGACTGTAAGACTCCCAGTTGCTGGGGGAGGCAGAGCACTTAGAAAAGAGAGGGAGAGGACCAAGCAGGGGCAGGAGCTGAAGAAGCTGACAGGCTACCATGGGACTCCATCCTCAACTCCCAGGAATGTGTCACCAAGCCAGAGCCAGGACGAGGAGTACCAGTCTCCTGGCTCCAGTCCGGGTGCTGACACTGAGCCCTTGCTACCTGCTTCTATTTTTATGAGCACACATACTCCCTCTCCCTAGCTTTCCACAAATGCCTATAATGTAAAATCTTCCTTATTGCCCAGGAAAGGGGCTTATATATTGTTGGCAATTAATAATTATAAACTTTCTTACATCATATTTTTCTTCTTTCTCCTTTTCTAGCAAGCAGTTTGGTTATAACTGGGGTAACTCTAGGTCCCAGTTTATCCCTGTTGTTCCAGAGAAATTACAAATATTCTTTCACTCTCTGAAGCATCTAGGTTGGTTTGAAATATCAGTTATATGGTAACCTGTTTATATTAAGCTGATCAAATAAGAATGCTCCCACTTCAAGATGCTGAGACTAAGACAGCATGGGATAAAAGGAAAATCATGTGATTTGGATGTTGAGGAAAGGCAGTGGTAGAGTTATTCTATCCCGTGGTATTGAAGTCATCTTCCCCACATGCCCTAATCCTGGGCTTCTTGGGAGAAAATACGAGTCCCCACAACTTGAGCATAATGACCAAGATTCTAGGAAACTTAATGAGTATGGGGAGAGTTGGATATTAACTCTAAATGTTCAGTGGGGGAAGGAAGTTGAATAACAGAATTACATGCTGAAACAAATTCTGTCACAGGTACTCTCTATGCCTAGAAATACGACAGAAAGAACTACGTGTATTACTAAAAGGTTATTTTTGGCTTAGAAGAATAAGCATTGACAAATGCAATACAAAACAATTCTGAATAAATTGGCGTATGTATTACTGCCCAAGTTTAACTGAAATGCTCAATTTAGTTGACTGAAATTGCTTATTAGGTTTATGCTAAATTTGATTGAAAGAGCCCTCATCAGAAGAGTCCGGGCTAGTTACTATAAAAGAATCCACGCAGGTAGTTTAGACTGAGGACCATCTATGGAGATAGATGTTAAATTTGTTCTTATTTTCTGAATGTAGGCAAAGGGTGGGAGAATGAAAACTGTACCTGGTCTAGAACAGAAAAAATATAAGAAAATTTGAGGCAAGGCTCCGTGGCTCACGCCTATAATCCCAGCACTCTGGGAGGCCGAGGCAGATGATCACAAGGTCAGGAGATCGAGACCACCCTGGCCAACATGGTGAAACCCTGTCTGTACTAAAAATACAAAAATTCGCCGGGCATGGTGGTGGCACCTATAATCCCAGCTACTTGGGGGGCTGAGGCAGGAGAATTGCTTTAACTAGGGAGTGGGAGGTAGCAGTGAGTTGAGACCACGCCACTACACTTAAGCCTGGGCAACAGAGCAAGATTCTGAGAAAGAAAGAGAGAAACAGAGAGAGAGGGGGAGAGAGAGAGAGAGAGAGAGAGAAAGAGAAAGAAAAAAGAAAAATTTGCAAAAATAAGTGTCATCCACCATCTATTTTGAGGAAAAGAGGAGTAACATTTATTGCACCATTGTACCATTGTTCTGGACACCTAACATGCTATTTCATTTAATTCTCACAACAGTCCTATAAGGTAATTCATTGTACATTTTATCAGTGAGAAAATGGCTAGAAGGTGTCATCTCCAGGAATCAAACCCAGGATAGGCCACCCTACCCTGAAACCCTCCTCCCCATCTGATCTCAAACCCTATGCTTCCCTGTCATTCCACCCTAACTTTCGCACCTGCTATAGGACTCTATAAACCTGTCAAACAGCCACAGCAACAGGTGACATTTCAAGATATTACAAAAGCTTGAGACATCATAAATTTTTCTAAAATCACTATTCAATTTTACATATTTTTTTAATTTAAAGTTTGGGGTACATGTGCAGGTTGTACAAACTTGTGTCATGGGAGTTTGTTGTACAGATTATTTCATCACCCAGGTATTAAGCCTAGTACCCATTAGTTATTTTCCCTGATCTTCTCCCTCCTCCCATCCTCCACCCTCCACTAGGCCCCAGTTTCTGTTGTTTCTCTATGTGTCCATGCATTCTCATCATTTCGCTTCCACATTTAAATGAGAATATGCAGTATGTGGTTTTCCATTCCTGCATTAGTTTGCTAAGGATAATAACCTCCAGCTCCATCCACATTCCTGCAAAGGGCATGATCTTGTTTTTTTATGGCTGCATAGCATTCCATGGTGTATATGGAATTTACATTTTCTTTTCCAGTTTACTACTGATAGGCATTTAGGTTGATTCCATGTCTTTGCTATTGTGAATAGTGCTGCAATGAAAACATATGTGCACAGGTCTCTACAGTAAAATGATCTATATTCCTTTGGGTATATATCCAGTAATGGGATTGCTGGGTCAAATGGTATGTCTGTTTTTAGGGCTTTGAGGATCACCACACTATCTTCCACAATGATTGAACTAATTTACACTCCCACCAACAGTGTAAAAGTGTTCCTTTTTCTCTGCAATCTTACCAGCATCTGTTATTTTTTGACTTTTTAATAATAACCATTCTGACTTGTATGAGATGGTACATCACTGTGGTTTTGACTTGCATTTTCTAATGATCAGTGATGTTAAGCTTTTTTTAATATGACTGTTGGTCATATGTGTATCTGCTTTTGAAAAGTGTCTGTTCATGTCCTTTGCCCACTTTTTAATGAAGATGGGCTTTTCTTTCTTGTAACTTTCCTTATAGATGCTGTATATTAGACCTTTTTCAGATGCATAGTTTGCAAATATTTTCTCCCATTCTCTAGGTTGTCTGTTTACTCTGCTGATAGTTTCCTTTCCTGTGGAGAAACTTTTTAGCTTAATTAGATCCAATTTGTCAATTTTTGCTTTTTCTTGCAATTGCTTTTGATGTCTTCATCATGAAATCTTTGCCCATTCCTATGTCCAGAATGATATTGCCTAGGTTGTCTTCCAGGGCTTTTATAATTTGGGATTTTGTTAAAGTCTTTAATCCATCTTGATTCAATTTTTGTATATGGTGTAAAGAAAAGGTCCAGCTTCAGTCTTTTTATATGGCTAGCCAGTCATCCCAGCACCATTTATTGAATAGGGAATCCTTTCCCTATTGCTTTTGTCAGGTATGTCAAGGACCAGATAGTCGTAGGTATGCAGCCTTATTTCTGGGTTCTCTTTTCTGTTCCATTGGTCTATGTATCTATTGTTGTACCAGGACCAAGTTATTTTGGTTACTATAGCCCTATAGTACAGTTTGAACTCAGACAGCATGATGTCTCCAACTTTGTTCCTTTTGCTTAGGATTGCCTTGGCTAGTCAGGCTCTTTTTTGGTTCCATATGAATTTTAAAATAGTGGTTTTTTAAATTCTGTAAAGAATGTCCTTGGTAGTTGAATAGGGATAGCAATGAATCTATAAAATGCTTTGGGCAATATGGCCATTTTAGTGATATTGATTCTTCCTATTCCCATTTGTTAGTGATATCTCTGATTTCTTTGGGCAGGGTTCCATGATTCTCCTTGTAGAGATCTTTCACCTCCCTGGTTAACTGTATTCCTGGGGTTTTTTGTTTTGTTTTGATGTGGCAATTGTGAATGAAATTGCGTTCCTGATTTGGTTCTCAGCTTGACCATTGTCAGTGCATAGGAAGAACATCACAAATTTAACAAGCCAAACACATGTCCTACTCTTTTAATTACAGTACTGTAAGACTGATCCTAGGCAACATAGTGAGATCCTACCTCTACAAAAATTTTTAAAAATTAGCTGGGTGTGGTGGCTTGTGTTTATAGTCCTAGCTACTTGTGGGCTGAGGCGAGTTTAGGAGTTCAAAGTTTCAGTGAGTGCCGGGCACAGTGGCTCACACCTATAATCCCAGCACTTTGGGAGGCAAAGGCAGGCAGATTACTTGAGGTCAGGAATTTGACAGCAGTCTGGCCAACATAGTAAAACCCCGTCTCTACAAAAATACAAAAAAATTAGCCAAGTGTACTGGCATGTGCCTGTAATCCCAGCTGCTTGGCAGGCTAAGGCAGGAGAATCGCTTTAACCCAGGAGGCAGAGGTTGGAGTGAGCTGAGATTACGCCACTGTACTCCAGCTTGGGCAACAGAGCGAGACTCCATCTCAAAAAAAAAAAAAAAAAGTTACATTGAGTTATGCTTGTACCACTGCACTTCAACCTGGGTGACAGAACGAGACCCTCTCTCTAAAAAACATTTTTAAAAAGATGGATCCTAAAACTAAAAGTACAAAACCAACAGGAGGTCTTTCTCCTTGTTCGCCCTCTTCTTGTTTCCCATCCCCACTCATTCCTGCACCTCCCTTTTTATCATCTTCTAACTTCACAGTGTAGGACAATTACTTAACCTCTAGCATCCAGGTATAAAGCAGTGTTGCTGGAGGTGAGAGTCAATACTGGCTTCTAAGGAAAACAGGTGGAAATATCAAGGGGTCTCTTTGGTTGTTAAAATGATTGTATGGCACCACTGGCATTTGAGGGAAGCAGGGCATGGGTCAAGGATTCTGAATGAATTGCAATTCTTGAGAAGTCCAGCTTGATGAAGAACTGCTTTGCATTCCACATGATGCTCAAATGTCCTATTAGACATTTGTGCTGGAAGGGTTGGGGGAAACTATTACTATTTAAGCCTAGCCCCAATTCTGTGTTACACACAGAGTATTTTTTATTCTGAATTTCTACGGGCTGCAATTACCATGTAAATCAAGGGAAGACTGTACTTTGCTATGCAGTGCCTTTCCAAGAGTTATTTATCATTTCAGAAAATCAAGTCATTGACAGCAATGCTGCCCGTGTTATTTGGATTTATAACATAAAACCTTTATATCAGTCTGCTTCTGTTGTTGCACTGTGGTAATTCGATGAGCATTTACAAATATTAATATCTCTTCATTTAAAATGTTGAGTATGAAGAAAAGAGACAAAACAATCAATTGAATCTCTTTTTTTTTTTGAGACAGAGTCTTGCTCTGTCACCCAGTCTGCAGTGCAGTGGCACAATCTCAGTTCGCTGCAACCTCCACCTCCCAGGTTCAAGCGATTCTCCTGTCTCAGCCTCCCGAGTAGCTGAGTAGCTGGAATTACAGGCATTCACCACCATGCCCAGCAAATTTTTGTATTTTTAGTAGAGATGGGTTTCACCATGTTGGCCAGGCTGGTTTCAAACTCCTGACCTCAAGAGATCTGCCCACCTCAGCCTCCCAAAGTGCTGAGATTACAGGCATGAGCCACTGGACGTAACCTGAATCTCATCTTATTCTTACTCTTTTCAAATCCAAATGTATTCACTATAAGTAGATACAAGCATCTGCTTCATGTTTTTTGTTTTGATTTTTTTGTTTGTTTGTTTTGAGATGGAGGTTAGCTCTTGTGGCACAGGCTGGAGTGCAATGGCGCAATATAGGCTCACTGCAACCTCCATCTCCCAGGTTCAAGCAATTCTCCTGCCTCAGCCTCCTGAGTAGCTAGGATTACAGGTGCACGCCACCACGCCCAGCTAATTTTTGTATTTTTAGTAGAGACAGGGGTTTCACCACGTTGACTAGGCTGGTCTCAAACTCCTGACCTCAGGTGATCCGCCCATCTCGGCCTCCCAAAGTGCTGGGATTACAGGCATGAGCCACCACACCCGACTGCTTGATGCCTTTTAAGAAAACTTATCCAAATACTTGGATATTAAAATCCATATTTGTTTCTCTCTAATATTAGAGTTAAGGAATTAATTATGTGTATAGGTAGAAAACATTGTTTAAAATCCTATTTCAGGACAGTAAAGATGGTATCACAAAATACTTGTTATTACAGAAAGCCTTTGGATCTGCTAAGGTTAAGAATCACTTGTGTAAAGGAAAGAATACAGACTTTGACGTCAGATAGACCTCAAGTCAATGACATCCCTCTGGGTTGTGCAACTTGAGTAATTTACTTTTACTCTAAGCTCCAGTTGCCTCTTCCACATATTGTAACAATTTCTGGGGGTTCTGGCAAGAATTACCATTTTAGTTAAGATAGCATAGGTTAAGTGCTAATAGTTGTTCAACAATAATTCCTTGGCCAAGCACGATGGCTCATGCATGTAATCTCAGCATTTTGGGTGGGTGGATCACCTGAGCTCAGGAGTTCAAGACCAGCCTGAGCAACATGGTGAAACCCCCATCTCTACCAAAAATAAAAAAATAAAAATAAATAAAAAAATTAGCCAGGCACTGTGGTGCACACCTATGGTCCTGGCTACTTAGGAGGCTGAGGTGACAGGATCACTTAAGCCTGGGAGGCAGACATTGCAGTGGGCCGAGATTGTGCCACTGCACTCCAGTCTAGGTGACAGACTGAGAACCCCTCTCAAATAAACAAAAAAGAAAAGAAAAGAAAAAAACACAGTAATTCCCTTCTCCTCAGTTCTTACGATATGCTTCCCTCCCTCCACCCACTTTTACATAGAGGCAGGAAAGTGGAGAAAGGAAGGAGAAAGCACAGAGAACACAGAAGAAGGAAGGAAATAACATGAATCATGATCAGCATCTAATACCCAACCACACCCAGAACACACTGCTAGTATCAAATGTGAGAAGCTTCAGGTGGTTAAATTAAGGTTCTGGCCCTGGATCATGAGGGACACAGTGTTAACACCAATTATACAACCACTACTACATTAATGAAATATATAGATATGTAAACTGTTTTAAGAATACACAATTATCGGCCAGGCGCGGTGGCTCAAGCCTGTAATCCCAGCACTTTGGGAGGCCGAGACGGGCGGATCACGGGGTCAGGAGATCGAGACCATCCTGGCTAACACGGTGAAACCCCGTCTCTACTAAAAAATACAGAAAACTAGCCAGGCGATGTGGCGGGCGCCTGTAGTCCCAGCTACTCGGGAGGCTGAGGCAGGAGAATGGTGTAAACCCGGGAGGCGGAGCTTGCAGTGAGCTGAGATCCGGCCACTGCACTCCAGCCTGGGCGACAGAGCGAAACTCCGTCTCAAAAAAAAAAAAAAAAAAAAAAGAATACACAATTATCATTTCCTCAACCTTGTTACTGTGTATCCCTTTAAGGCTACTTTAACACTGTAATTTAAGAACCTGTGACTTTTATAGACTGAGATGTAGGGCCTGGATTTTAGTCATCCCTCTCCATGTGCTTTGATTTATCTCCAGGGAGATTTTTATACACATAGCAAATACACATTCTGAATGCTTGAGTTCTTAAGCCTCTTAGCCACAACACTTACAGAGAGTCAAATATGTTTCTAAAAAGCAAACATTCAGGCTGGGCGCAGTGGCTCACATCTGTAATCTCAGCACTTTGGGAGGCCAAGGCTGGCGGATAACCCGAGGTCAGGAGTTCAAGACCAGCCTGGCCAACATGGCAAAACCCTCTCTCTACTAAAAATACAAAAATTAGCCGGGCATGGTGGTGTGCACCTATAATCCCAGCTCCTCAGGAGGCTGAGGCAGGAAAATCGCTTGAACCTAGGGCCTAACTCAGTGTTTAAAATTAGTGTAAAGAACACTTGATTATAAATTAGCTGGATATGGTGGCTCATGCCTGTAGTCCCAGTTACTCGGGAGGCTGAAACAGGAGAATCACCTGAACCCTGGACACAGAGGTTGCAGTGAGCCCAGATTGCACGACTGCACCCCAGCCTGGGCGACAGAGGGAGACTCTGTCTAAAAAAAAATAAAAAAAAAAAAAAAAAGTCTACCACTGACAAAGCTCTAACTCCCTTTAACTTTCCACTCCATATTTTAATCACCCAAACCTCAGAATAATCCGCACACCCCAAACAGCAGGGCTAGAGTTTCTGAGATGAGTAATCAAGGCCAGTTTCTTGGATCCCAATTCAGACAAGCAGTGACAGAGCCATCCACCTTCAGTTGGCTTCCTCTTTTCTTTGTCTGAGTGAGCAACTAGCCCAAAGGTGTTTGTTAGTTACTTCTCTCTGAATAAACAGCATCAAGGAACATGTTTGGTTATGTCAGGTGATGGGGGTTTACACTAAGGAGACACAGGGAAACAAAGGCAGCACAGGAAACCCTTTCAGGAAACAGACTTCTTAGAAATTATTAAAATTTGGTTAATCACCATTAAAGACACAGTGGTAGCTCTCCTTGCACAAGGACTCCCTGGTGGCCCTATGAGACACTGCAAGGATACAGTGACTGCCATTCCCAGGCCTCAGCATTTCTCTCTTAGGGCTACTCCTCTTCTTCTCCCACTACCAACCATACAGAATACGATATGCTCCTGAGTTAAATAAAAAAAAAAAAAAGAAGATAAAGTGGGGGCATATACCCACACAGATATGAACGTTTTACATACACACACACACACACACACTTACAAATGTATAGAGTATTTTTCTCGAAGGACAGTAAAGAAAGTGTTTACAGTAGACAGTTCTGGGTAGCCCACATTTTTTGGATGTTTACCATATAAAAATTCAATTTATATACCTTACTTTTTCAATTAAAATAATCATTTACTGTGTAGCTCCACTGTGGACTTCAGTTTTATAGAGAGTAATTTCCGCTAGTAACTTCAGTAAATGAATGCAACACAAAAGCAAGAGATCACTTTCCTTTGGTAGCCTCTGGTCAAACATTATGCATGCCCTCATTAACTGAGAGCCAACAGGTTAATGGCAAGAGGAGGACTTGAGAGGTAGGTTGCAGTTAACACTGAGATAAAATCAAGAGATGAAAGAGGGTCAGTTGGCTGCAGTAGTACACGCCTATAATCCCGGCACTTTAGGAGGCTGAGGTAGGAGAATTGCTTGAGCTCAGGAGTTTGAGACCAGCCTGGGCAACATGGCAAAACCACATCTCTACTAAAAACACCAAAATTAGCCAGGCATGGTGGTGCGCACCTATAATCTTAGTTACTTGGGAGGCTGAGGTGGGAGGATTGCTTGAGCCTAGGAGGTTGAGGCTTCAGTAAGTGATGATCACTGAGGGTCTCAAAAAAAAAAAAAAAAAAGAGAGATAAGACAGGTTAGATTAGCAATAGATCTTATGAACTGATTACAGCCCACCTATATCCTTTACCCATTAAGCTTTGAAGCAACTATAAACGAATTCATGTGACATCACCATCCCAAATTTCCAAACATTAAATTTGATGTCAGAAAAGCAGAGACTATGCTTTAGCTTCTAAAAATTCTTATTTCAAGTTTATACTACTATGCCTTACTGAATTATATTCATAGAATTCTATTTTCCAAAAGTTCTCATTAAGTTCAAAAATACTACATCTTCATTTTTTATCTCTAATTCACAGAGTGCTATCAGCACTTCAGTTTTAAACTCTCTGTCTGGCACGTCTCTAACAAGTAGTGATCTCTAAATGACTTTATTTATTTTTTCTTTTTTTCTTTTTGTTACTGTTTTTTGTTTCTTTCTCACTCTTGTTGCCCAGGCTGGAGTGCAGTGGCATGATCATGGCTCACTGCAGCCTCAACCTCCCTGGGCTCAAGCAATCCTCTTGCCTCAGCCTCCTGAGTCCTATCCAAGCTTCAACTTGGGACTACAGCTGGGACTACAGGCACACATCACCTGCCTAATTTTTGTATTTTTTTGTAGAGATGGGGTTTCACCATGTTGCCCAGGCTGGTCTTGAATCCCTAGACTCAAGGGATTCACTAACCTTGGCCTCCCAAAGTACTTGGATTACAGGCATGTATGTGCCACTGCACCCAGCCTAAATGACTTCAGATACACCAGGGTCTCTACCATTTCAAGGATTTCTATAGTCAATCCACTTGCAAAACACTGTCATAGTCATTGTTGTATGTCCCTCAATACTTTGTACGTAAAGACGACAATGGAATATTTTTAATTGAATGCACAAGCTCTAGAGGAACATTCAAGCTAGAAAAGACCTTGGATCTCTTCATTTAATTCAGTGGCTCCCAAACACACAACCTACCAATGGATGACAAGCCAGCCGCCTAAGTATATCAGGGAAGCTTTTAAAAATGACAACATCTAGTCAACATCTGCAGGGGTGAGGCCCAGAAGCCTGTGTTCTTTAAAAAGGTCACCAAGGTGATTCTAAGAGGCAAGTGGCTTTGTTCACCCACCACAACAAGAGGGAAGACTTGCCCAAAGTTGGATAGTGAGGAGGACAGGGCGGCAAAAGGATCAGTAAAGGACAAGGACAAAATGGAAGCCATTTGGCAGAGTTCTTCGGTGATAAATGGGCATTGACTATAATAGTTAGAACGTGGGCCGGGCGCGGTGGCTCAAGCCTGTAATCCCAGCACTTTGGGAGGCCGAGACGGGCGGATCACGAGGTCAGGAGATCGAGACCATCCTGGCTAATACGGTGAAATCCCGTCTCTACTAAAAAATACAAAAAACTAGCCGGGCGAGGTGGCGGGCGCCTGTAGTCCCAGCTACTCGGGAGGCTGAGGCAGGAGAATGGCGTAAACCCGGGAGGCGGAGCTTGCAGTGAGCTGAGATCCGGCCACTGCACTCCAGCCTGGGCGACAGAGAGAGACTCCGTCTCAAAAAAAAAAAAAATAGTTAGAACGTTATGAGTTATCACAGAGTCCCTTTTTATCACAGAATAACTGATGAATAGTTTTTGAAAAAACATACCAGCGTTTTTTTTGAAGTATATATCTTGGAATATTGGTCCACGGAGTGTTTGTTATGCAGGAAAAAAGGGAAAGCTCCATACTCAAGCGTGGGAAATAATAAGCACCAAGATTCTTGGATTTTTAAATTTTTAGTGGACTTCTCAAAGCCTTTAATACGTATTATGAATTTACAAAATACAGTTCCCAAAGTTATTTGACAACTGGAGGCATTTTTTCTAAAATATGTCAAGGGATTCATGTTGCTTGGAACACATTTTAGGAAAGCTGCACTAGCTTATCAAAGTGTTTGTCATTGAACTGCACTTGACTGGAGGATGGGGCTATGTCATCTTCACCTTTAAGCTCCCAGCATCAAGCACAATGCTGAACTCCTAATAAGCACTCTGAGTGAATCCTTCAGTTAAAAAAAAAAAAAAAATCAGTTAAAAGTAACTAAAGGTGAGTTGTCTATCTGGTAAACAGGTTCAAAAGTTAGAATACAATGAAGGCTCTTCCAATTCTAGAATTATAACTACCATTTAAAAAATACCTACTATGTGCCAGGTACTGATCTGACATACATGATTTTTCATGTACCCCTCACAACAACCTTTTGTGATGAGAAGTATCATTAACCCCACTTTACAGATGAGGAACAGAAACAAAGAGCAGCCAATAACTTGCCCAAGGTCTCATAGATAGTAAGCGGCACTCCTAACCACTAAGCTATACTATAATTCAATGCTTCCAGACAGAAGGGAGGTTTAAGAGTATATGGCACAGAGGAGGTATTAAGAGTGGCCACATAAATGATGGAATATTTTCCAGCAAAAAGCATAAACATACTTGTTTTCCTCTTGCTTAGCAAAAGCTCCTAGGTCCTTTTTTCTAGGTCCTTAAGGCAAGAAATGTGCATATAAAAAGAAAATCTATATTTATAAGAGTTCAGAGAATAACCCAACAATGTCCATTGCATCCAGTCTCATTGACTCAAGAAGTACGCATCTCCTAGGATGGAGGACTAGAATGTAAGCTCCATGTGGCCAAGGATTATTGTCTATTTTATTCATTGATGTATCCCAAGATTTGGGGCAGTGACTGGCATAAAGCCAATAACCAATAAGTTTTCTAATGAAGAATAAGATTGAACAGCCTAATCTACCTTCCATTTTAAAACTGTATTATAATCACTCTTTCCAGTTATAAATTTGTAACATGTACAAATGATAAAAGTAAACTTTTTTGACATGATACACACCTTTTATTAGAGGGTTTTTAGTTCTTTCTTCCCAGTATTTGGTTCTTTATACACCTAACAGGAAGAAATATCTCTACAGTGATTTCTTTTGAAAAATTAAAATTCCACCAGTAATTCTAAATTCCTGACTTGATCATTATATATTGCATGCCTGTATCAAAATCTCACACATACCCCATAAATATGTACAATTACAATGCATCAAAAAAATTCTGCCAGCATTCATATGTAGGAAAAGCACATCTGGCTCTGGTGAGGGTATAGCTGAGAGGGTTTCTTAGGGATGAAGGGCTCACAGATAGTCCCAGCCATACATTCAGAGGGTTCCAAAAAAAACACAGTTGCTTCACTGAACAGACAATTGAAACAAAAAACATAGAAGAGACTTTCCAAAATGGGCTGGAGTCTATTCTAGTAGAGAGAACTGATGACATTTTAAAAGGTAAGACCCCTATTTTATCTGTTGATTTTATTCATTCAATATAAAATTTTTTTTTTTTTTTTTTTTTTGACGGAGTCTCGCTCTGTCGCCCAGGCTGGAATGCAGTGGCGCGATCTCAGCTCACTGAAAGCTCCGCCTCCCAGGTTTACGCCATTCTCCTGCCTCAGCCTCCCGAGTAGCTGGGACTACAGGCACCCGCCACCTCGTCCGGCTAGTTTTGTGTATTTTTTTAGTAGCGCCGGGGTTTCACCCTGTTAGTCAGGATGGTCTCGATCTCCTGACCTCGTGATCCGCCCGTCTCGGCCTCCCAAAGTGCTGGGATTACAGGCTTGAGCCACCGCGCCCGGCCTCAATATAAAATTTTAACTACACTTTTGATATTGTCTCATCAGGGAAAAAAAAATCAAACCCCATCTGATTAAATCTAGAATACAACTATTAATTTATAGGAAATACAGTGACAGGGGATGCCAAACTAGACTACAGGAACGCAATCAGCAAAAAACAAACTGTGAAACACACAGGGTAAAAGATCTGGCTTCTTCAACAAATACACTGGAAAGAGAACAAGACGAGGGGGAATATATAGATTAAGAAAGACTCAAAAACATATTTAAAAGAAATCTGAATTACGGTGTTTAGGAAAGCACATAAATGATAAAACTATATAATGGGATTCATTACCATGAAAGTCAGGAGAGTGGTTACTCTTGGGTGCAGGTGGAAAGAGGCACATGGAAGATTCTCAGGTGACTGATAAAGTCTATCTCCTAACATAGGTGTGGTTACAAGGGTGTTCAATTTATCCATTAATTTACACATTTGTTTTATGTGCTTTTCTCTACTTGTGTTATATTTAATAAAAATTTTGTTAATGAGGGAAGAAAAGAAATCTTGGCAAATGTTGACAACTGTCGGAGCTGGGAACATGGAGTTAATTACACTATTTCCTTGATTTTGCATGTATTTAAAATTTCTGTAATAATTTTTTTCTTTTTTTTTTTTTTTTTTTTTTTTCTGAGACAGGGCTTTTGTCACCCAGGCTGGAGTATACTGGTGCAATCTCAGCTCACTGCAACCTCCACCTACCAGACTCAAGCCATACTCCCACCTCAGCCTCCCGAGTAGCTGGGACTACAGGCTCACACCACGATTCCCAGCTAATTTTTTTTTTGTATTTTCTGTGGAGATGGGGTTTTACCATGTTGCCCAGGTGGTCAAGAACTCCTGAGCTTAAGTGATCCTCCTGCCTCAGCCTCCCAAACTTCTGGGATTACAGGCGTGAGCCACTATGCCCAGCCATAAGTTTTACTGCATACTAACCACCAGTCTTTGCCCAGAGTGGCTCTCAATCTTATGGAAGAGACAGACATTAAAGCAACAATGACCATTAAGTCTGATAAGAGTTATGGAAGTTTAGAGGATAGGCACAGAACCCAGTCCTGAGGTAGTGAGGAGGCTTTAGGTAATGACTCGCAAGTCCTGCAGCACAAGTAGGAGTTAACAGGGAAAGAGTAGGGGAGAGATTTCCAGATTTCCAGATTTCCAGAGAACAATGCATAAAGGTCATAGAGAGCGGAAAACAGTTTCATTTTCTAAACAGGCCATGGAAGGTGTCTGTTATTTACATTCCCCTAAATCAAGATGTCTCAGAATATCTGCCATGTGCACAGCCCTCTCCGGCAGGACTCCTTATCCACTGCTCCCCTACGTCTGTACTGCATGGCCCTGTAGGCTGGACCAGAGACCCACAGGCCCGAGGGTCCTGTCCCACCTGTGCTGTACCCTGACACAACAAAGACTCTTTCTTAGGAAGTTTAATAAGACACACAGGCAGGGCACAGAAAGTAGAAAGGTAAAGAAACACAAAGACACAGGGGGGTGAGGTAATAATGGGAGGAGCAAAGTGAAGAGGATGAGAAGAATCAGTCAAGAGTAGAGTAAGTAGGGAGGGAGAGAGGCTAAGATGGAAGGCTAAGGACAACTAGACTTGCTCTCAGTTCTCCATAGTATAGAGCTACTGCTTTAACCTGAACAGAATGATCAGCGTATCAACTGTCCACGGAACCTGACTGTGCAGCTGCAGAAGCTGTCCTAAGCTTCCTTACCTCCCTATACATTTTAATAATATAAATATTTATATGGACTGAATGTGTGTGTGTCCCCAAGCCTAATCCCCTACCTCCTACCAGGTGATGGTATTTGGAGGTGGGGTCTTTGGGAGGTGACTGGGTCATGAGGGTTGAGCCTTCAGGAATAGGATTAGTGCCTGTATAGAAGAGGCCCTAGAGAGAGCTCCCTTTCCCCTTCTGTCACATGAGCATGCAACAAGATGGCTGTCTGTGAACCAGGAAGTGGGCTCCCACAAGATACCACACTGGCGGCACATCAATCTAGGACTTCCCAGCCTCCAGAACTATCAGAAATAATTTTTGTTTATAGGCAACTCAGTTTATGGTAGTTTGTTACAGCAGCCAGACAGACATATACATACATACAAATTGCCCAAGATAGCCTGCAAGAGCCTTCCACTCCACTCAGGATAGCTGGGTTGGTGATTGCAGGTGAGAGAACATGAAAGGGCTAGCTATTAACCTACAGGTAGCCAGGGTTTGAAGAGGAGTCTACCCCTGCCCAAGGGTGTAAACTTTACTTTAGGGTTGTTCAGATATCTTCTTCAGGGTACTTCTAGCACAACAGCAGTCTTATCCATTTCATACCCTCCTGACAGCAATGAGGTCTATAAGGCAGCTGCTTGGATCCTCCTCCCACTTCTCAAAATGAGTCATGTTTCTCTTGCCTGAATTTTTCATATAAAAATGAGGCTGGTGCTCAGGAGGGGATATCAAGCCTACGTAATGATTGTGATATATTTATAACTTCTCAGATGGTATGATGTAAATCCAGAAAATACCATTATATTCCATTTAAACTGAATGTTATTTAGAAAGAAAATACAGAGAATGAATGGTTGAGTGTGCTTCTACTTTGTAAAACACATATCAGGGATCCTTGCTTCTTCCGAAAAAGATCTGAGTTATTCTCATTGCTTACAGAATAAAATCCATACAACTTCAAGGACATTGGTAGTCTTACTACTATCTATGTCCTCAGCGGCCTCTCCTACTATATCCATTATCTACTTTTATTTAGTAAACTTTCAAGGAGCAGCTAAACCATCTAGCTAACCATCTAGGAACAAGATTTAAAAAGGAAAAAAGTCCCAGCCCTCAGGAAGAAATGGAGGAGTCACTAAATTCAATCTTCTGTGCAAATGCTATGTTAAAAATCATGCAATAGCGGGCATTCAGATTTGTGGATTCACAGGGTAGGCTTCTTGGAGGAAATTACGGGACTAGAAAAGTGAGTAGGAGTTACTGGAACAAAGAACAGCATGAGAAAAAGCACAACGGAATGAAACAGTTAAATATTGTTGAATGTAAAAGGGATTATTAAGAAGTGAGACTGGAACAGTGGGCATAGGAGAGGACTCAAGAGGCAGACAGGAATATGAGATATTGTTTGGCTAGTAGTCATCGGTTTGTAAGTAATGGGGAGCCCTTGCAGGTTTTTGTTTGTTTAGACAGTCCTGCTCTGTTGCCCAGGCTGGAGTGTAGCCGCACAATCATAGCTCACAGCAGCCTCAAACTTCAGCTTGAGTGATCCTCCCACCTCAGCTTCCTGAATAACTGGGACTACAGGTGCATACCAGCACCTCTGGCTAATTTTTTTTTTATTTTTGGCTTTTTTTTTTTTTTTTTTAGAGACAGGGTATCACGACAGTGCCCAGGCTGTTGTCAATCAAACTCCTGGCTTCAAGGATTCTCAATTCTCAGCCTCCAAAAGTGCTAAGATTAGACTGGTATGATCACAGCATTAAAATACTAAAAGAGGATGAGAGGAGTCAGGGAAACCAAATTAAGGCTGCCTCTTTAGAATCCGCATTGTAATAACCCAACAGTGACAAGTGATAACTGTCAATACCTTCCAGGAGGCAAAGACCACCAGGAATTCTCACCTGCAGTTTATTCCTCCTTGTGAGGAGGGTGACAGCACTCTATGGGAGATCCTGGGGGTTTCAGAAAGAAACATTAGAAAGGATTTGGGCTTGTGTTAGGTGATCTGGGAGAGGGTCCAAAGCATGGGTTTGTTCTGGATAGGGTGCTGTCAGGAAGTGGGTGCAATTCTATGACCAGGAATCTTAGTAAACCTATCTGTAAAGTAGGAGAAATTACCACAGTCAGAGCAGTCTTATCTGCTGTTGCCATTGTGTGCGATTGTTTATGTGCAACAGAACGCCAAGGCCTTCCTGCAAGTGCCAAGGCCGCTACCAGATGTCAGGGACTGATTCTCACACTTTTTCTACTCAATTTTGATGGGCTTACTTCATATTCCTCAGATCTCAATAGTAATATTCATGCCCAATTCCCAATTCTTTCATTTTTTGTAGATTTTTGTAACTCATTTTTCCAGGGCAGGGGGTGCTATATGCAAGTCAGTAAAACCCTATTTTGCTCTATTCGTCCCAGTTTCCCATGTGTGAACCAGAAAGATAACAGTTCCACTTGCCAGTTATTCGCACTGCTGGGAAATGATAAAGTCTGCAGAACATTTCATGTCTTCTAGAAGTACCACATAAATACAGAATATTGACTTTCAAAAGAGCTCAGTGCTAGTGTCAGCAAGTTCAGAAAAGGAAGCAGTTTCTCGGAAGCCTCAGGAAGCAGCTCCTCATATGCTGTAACTCATTTAGGAAGTGACTTTGCTTGCAAACAGAGCCTCGAGTTTCATAATTTCTAAGATGGATATATTAATTAGCTTGACTGTAATAATTATTTCACTATATCAAAACATCATGTTGTATACCTTAAATATATACATTTATTTTCAAAAAATTTTAAAGATATGAGTGATGTTCCTCACTACCCCCACCTAAAGGCTACTCTCTTACCTCATAGCAGAACATAAAAAAAGTTAACACCTACATAAGATATTAGTATTGTAACCAATACTAAAGCTTTATGCTAAAGACACTGGATTTTAACTACTGAATTTGTGAGGATCCTTTTATTCAACAAATATTTTTTAACTCCAACTATGTTTCAGGCACAGTCTAGGCCCTTGAGGGCCACATCAGTAAACAAAGACAAAAATCCTTGCCTTTATGGAGCTTCTATTGGGGCAGGGGGGCAGACCATAAACAAAATCAGTTAAATATACATAGGATAGTATGCTATGGAGAAAAATTAAGCAGAGAAGGGAATAGGGAGTGCTGTACCTAGAGGCGATCAGTGCTAGCCTCACCAAGAAGATGACATTTGAACAGACTTAAGGAAGGGCATTCTGTAGGAAGAGGTTCTGGAGGAGGCAAAAACCAAAGCAAAAGTCTTAAGGCTCCAGCATTCAAGGAGACCAGGCTAGCTGGAGCAGAAGGAGCAATGACTTTGAAGAGGTAACAGAGCCCGCAGCCCATCGTAGTATTTTGGTTTGTTCCAAGTGAGAGGGGAAGCCATGAAAAGTTTAGAGCCGAAAATGAGATACAAATTGTATCTCAGAGATGGCAACTTTTGAGGAGTTTTGCTATAAAGCAGAAATGAGGTGGTAATACAGGGGATGGCAACAGGTGTCAAAAGAAGGTTGGTCTGTTTATGAGAAATAATAGCATGCTTGTGAGGATAAAATCTCACCTTAAAAATCACAATTCTAGGCCAGGTGCACTGGCTCATACCTGTAATCCCAACACTTTGGGAGGCCGAGGCGGGCAGATCACCTGAGGTCAGGAGTTCAAGACCAGACTGGCTAACATGGTGAAACCCATCTCTACTAAAAATACAAAAATTAGCCAGGCATGGTGGTGCGTAATCCCAGTTATTAGGCAGGCTGAGGCAGGAGAATCACCTGAACCCACGAGGTGGAGGGTGCAGTCAGCCAAGATTGTGCCACTGCACTCTAGCCTGGGCGACAGAACAAGACTCCATCTCGGCCGGGCGCGGTGGCTCAAGCCTGTAATCCCAGCACTTTGGGAGGCTGAGACGGGCGGATCACGAGGTCAGGAGATCGAGACCATCCTGGCTAACACGGTGAAACCTCGTCTCT
>NW_016807069.1:548278-567016 GCF_001698545.2 Rhinopithecus bieti
AAAAAAAAAAAAAAAAAAAAAAAAAAAGACTCCATCTCAAAAAACAAAAATCAGCAAAAAAAGTTATTTACATCGTTATTGCTGAGGTAATTTCTTGCTGAGGAAATGGGCTACGAAATGGAATCTCCTTGGTGTGCATTTCATTTTAATAAGTTACTTCTGTTTCAAAGTGAACCACTGAAATGTTATGCAAACTATGCTATGATGACCAATACTTTATCCTGCATATAATTAACTTTTTTTATCCAGATGGAAAACTTGCATTAATGTTGGTTACATGCATAAACATGGTAAAATACATATATACTGGAGTTATAAAATGTTATAAACTTTGAGGTAACACATGAAAACACCTCGTGTATATTATCTTGGAAACTGACCTTGCAAGTCAGTGCACTGAAAATGTTGAACCTGGCTAACAAACTATTGCTGAGACTCTGGAAAACTTAGGAAACAATATATCTTCATGGGAGGGAAAAAAAAAAAGATGGGCACAATGGCTCCATGTCTGTGCTATTCAAGAGACTGAGGTAGGAGGATCACTTGAGAGTAGGAGTTCAAACCACCCTGAGTAACGTAGAAAAACCACATCTCTAAAAAAAAGTTTTTTTAATTAGCCAGATGTGGTGGCACATGCCTGTAGTGCCAGTTACTTGGGAGGTTGAAGCAGGAGGATTGCTTGAGCCTAGGAGTTGGAAGCTGCAGTGAGCTACAATCACACCACTGCACTCCAGCCTGGGCAACAGAGTGAGACCCCATCTCATTAAAAAAAAAAAAGAAAAACAGAAAACAGAAAAAAGGATACACTGAGTTCAAATCCAGGCTCTGCCACTTGCTATGTGTAATTCTGAAAAAATTCTGAACCTCAAAGTCTGTTTCCTCTCTGTAAAGTGGGGATATTAATAATAATACTTACTTCTTAGGGATGAAGTAGATTGAATAAAATCATGTACCCTGAGCTCAGAATAATATCATATATAATGATGAGGAGAAGTGTTAATGCAAAATACAGATACTCCTCTACTTACCAAGGTGTTATGTCCCAATAAATCCATTGTGAGTCAAAAATATCATAAGTTGAAAATGCATTTAATACCCCCAATAAACCCATAAAGTGGAAAAATCTTAAGTCCAGAAAGTTACATCCCAATAAATCCATGGCAAAGTCAAAAATCTGAAGTCTAACTATCATAAACCCAGGACCATCTGTAACTAAAACTGAAGTCCCTGGTTACAGGAAAGACATTTAAAGCTGTCAGTTAAGTATACTAACAAGCTCACTAGCTTAGGAATCAGAAGATCCAAGTTTAAATTACAGCCCAGTTTTTTTCTTGCTAGATATGTGACCTTGGCTAAGGGCCAATCACTTTGCACTTCAGCCCTTCATTTAACTGTTAGGTATTAATAATTTTAGTTACCATGTATTAAGCCCTGACCATAAACTATGCAATCTGATACGTTTACAAACAGACTCCACTCTTCACAACACTCTTCAAGACAAGTATTTATAGATGGCTAAAACTGAGAGAATTTAAACTCATTCAAGTCCACACAGCTCATAAATGGTAGAACCTGGGTCCATGTCCAAGTTATCGTGTTTAACCTGCCACCTGCCTCCCCTAGAGATCAAAGGAAAGTGTCCTGTGAAAGTGTTTCTTGAAAAAAAAAAAAATCCTATATAAATGTAAAGTATTATTATTAGTATCCTATATCAATACAAATAATTCACAGATGGGTTTGCGATTTGCCCCTTAGTACCTGGGAACTTCGAAAGAACAAAGGGTTACACTTTAAACTCTTTCGGGTTACACTTTAAGCTCTTTCGTCTCCTCTTGGAATTTTGCCTTGATCTCAATTTCCCTTGAACAGACCTGATAAACAACTAATTAAAGAACTCCAGGTGCCGCTGTGTGCCACTCAAAGACAGCTCTCTGCACTCCTAAGAGTCCAGGGCAACAAAATTAACGTGCTTTTCCTAGAAATGTGGACAAAATATTTTGTTGAGCTAACTTCTCACACCTACCTTTGCAGTTCACTTGGGTTAGCACAAATAAAGTGGTCACATAAACGTTCACATAAACTAGTGCTTTCGGTCATGCCTGTGTCAAACTTAGTTCCAGGCCCGCATGCAATCTAATTAAAGCAAATTTCAGTCCCGTTTTAAGATTATGATGTAAAAGAGCTGATTTTCCTCAAGAAAATTTTGTTAACTAGTCCCATGTGATTAAGTATGAATCTCTAGGTTATCCACTCTTGGAATAACAGCCCAGCTTTTTAAACTTCTTGGAAATACCACGAAAGGGTTTCTGGTGTTGATGTTAGAAATGACAGATTGGGGGAAAGTGGGCCTCCGTTTCGTATTACCTGGAAGGCTCTTCAATTTTTCCCCCCATTTAATCTGGGTATCACCTGGAAGGCACTTGAATTTTTTTTTTTCCGTTAATCTGGGGAGATGACCTGCGTGACTCTCACGCCTGCGGAGGAAACAGGAGAGTAACGTCCAGATGAGGTGGAGGGTATTAACCTGCCCCGCCAGATCTCTAGTCTGGGAAGGTGCTCACACCTTGAACGGCCGGCGGAATCCGAGACATCTGGAGCAAACACATTTGCAAGCGGAAGAAAGGTTGCCTCCCCCAACCCGCTTCCCAAAGGCCAGATCTCGGAGAAAGGGGGAATGTGACTTCCTCCGGTCGTGCCAACTTACCTTTTCCCTTCCCGGGAAGGCCCACTCACTTCCCCCCGGGACGCCCCCGGCGGACTCAACACGGCATTGGATTTCGCGCTCCGGTAAGCGCCGCTCAACCCTCCTAGGCCCACCGAAGTCCGCGCGGCGCGGCCAAGAGGCGGGAGAGCCTGAGCACCTGACGCCTTACCTCCGACGGCGAAATCTCAAACGCGCCCGCGATCTGGGCGTAGAGCTCCTGGATGCTGGAGAAGCCCTCCACTCGGCCCGTGGCGCTCCCGTGCGCCAGCTGCGCGTGGAAGACCAGCCTGCGTGGGGGAGCCTGGGACGCTGAGAGGCTCTCGCCGCCCGCGCCTGTCGGCTCGCCCGCCACCAGCCCGGCGGTCTCCTTGGGCTTGGCTTTCTTCTTCCCCCGTAGCCTCAGGGGCATCTTGCAGGGCCGAGGGCGCGGGCCCACCTGCGCTGCCGGCCGCCGCCTCCTCCCCGCCGGCGCCTCGGACTTTGCGCCTCGGGCCCCGCGCAGGTAAAAGCAGCCTCTGGGCCAATGGCAGCAGCGCTTCCGCCTGGCTGCGTCGGGTCGGGGCCCCGACCTCCACCCCTGGACCGGAGCAGCCGCCCGCCCGTCCGCCCGCCAGTCCGCCCGCCCAGCCTCCTCCGAGATGGATCTGGATAGAAAGTTACGCGTAGTCCCTCATCCGATCACCTGGTTTATCCCCACTCCTTGTAAAAAATGGCTCGATTTCCGTGAAGGCCTGAGGATGCCGACGCTACGGAACAGTACGCCTTAGAAGGCAAACACGCTGGCCCTTCTGTGCTTTTCATAAATCTGTAGTAGGCACCCACGCACGATCTGGCCACAGGCCTTCGAGTCCGTACGTCTGGGCTTTTGGGGATAGGGATTTAAGTAGAAGTCAACCTTCGTCTGCATTTTCTGCGTCTTACACTCTGCAGGGCAGAATTGGAAGAGAAAGTCACATAACCTTGAGCTTGGTGCTACGCTGAACTCAAAAACACCCTCAACCGGGTCCTCGGCACCTCTGAGTTTTCCTTTTGTCTATTTCCTGGGCCGCTTCCTCTCCCAACATTCAGCACGCCTCCAAAGTCATTTGCCCCAGCTCTGCCCTTCTTAGTCTCTACAGAGGACCTTACCTCATATAGTACAAAGAAAATTGAGGCCATTCGGTGTGAAGAATGAGTTCCCTCAATTCCCCACCTCGCGTTTACCGCATTGTTTTCAAGTACAGTCGCCTCCAACTACGTTTTTTTACAACAAAGCAGAACAGTCTTGAATTATTAGCTACGAAATTTCCTCACTTCTTCTCTGCTCTTAGACGCACAGTGATCAGACTTTGCCCCCACACTCTACTGAAATTTCACTTACTATGCAATTACAGTGGAGTGAAATCACTATCATATCTTAATTACCAAATACAAGTAATTATTTTAGGTCTTTGTCTTACTTGATCTGCGTTGCCCATTTCATTCTTCTTAAATTTTGTCCTCTTTTAGCTTCCTTAGCTCTCCTCTCCCCATCCCCCACCCTGCTCCTTGCTAACTGCTACTCTCCAGGAATTGTATTCACCGACAGTTTTTCCTCGACTAACTTCCCTTCTTACTTAGCTTTGCATGTTCTTCCTGTATGGCCACATCAACATTCTCGGGTTCACAGACTTTGCTGTCTACCAAATATCTCCACCTCCAGCTTAGTCTACCAGAAAGGGAATGACTGTAGGAAACTCAAATTGAGACTAAACAAAACTGACCTCATCATTTCTCCTGAATGTATCTTTTCTTTTCTTTTCTTTTCTTTTCCGGAGAGAGTGATAAACCACTTCAATGAAGATAATGTACATATTTTACCACATCCTCCCAAAAAAGTAATGTAATATATTCTGGTTCATCTGAATAACTCTTTGAAAACAGGATACTACCACAGAGTTTTAGGGCTCCAATTTGCCTTCATGGTTATGATTGCTATAGCACTAAATAGTATTACTTTGTCTTGGGCTAATGAGACAAGAGTAGAGAAAACCTATAATACTAAGCAAATGATGCATTCCCATCAAGTAAAAGCCCAATGACTTCACAATGCATTGTATGAATAAAAAGCTCACAGAAATTTGACTAAAGAAAAGTAGGAAGAGAAGTGAATCATCATAAGGTACATGGCAGGCACATTATCAGTATCTGGGAGCATGTGACAGAACACCAGAAGGTGTGAAACTAAGAAAAACTTCAAAGAGAAGAGTATCTTTCAGCCATGTCAAAATATCCAATGAAGAGGCCAGTGTATTGACAGGGTGGAAAGGTGGGATTCTGTAATCTTTTGTGTCCTTTCAATTTCTGAATTCTATTTTTTCTTACTTAGAAAGTAAAAGTTCCCCTCAAGGGCTATGTCGAGTTCACCTTTGCTGTAAAATCTCACTTAAGGAACCAGGTGTATTGGGCATGCTCACACAGGAAACAAATGGTACATTCAAGTTAAGGTATTTGGTGATGGTTTAATAGAGACTGGGCAGGTGGGTGGTCAGAAAGTAAGCATAATATTAGTACCCCAGGGCTGTTTCTTTTTTTTTTTTTTTTTTTTTTTTTTTNGACTTTCTAGCTCCATAGATAAAGAATCACTGTACCAAGTGATTCTTAGACTTTTTGGTATCCGAATTCTTTTACACAGTTAAAAATTAAGGACCGAAGCCTGGCGCAGTGGCTTACACCTGCAATCCTAGCACTTTGAGAAGCGGAGGCAGGCCAGGACCTGGCCAAAATAGCGAAACCCTGTCTCTACTAAAAATACAAAATTTAGCCTTGCGTGGTGGCACACGCCTGTAGTCCCAGCTACCCTGGAGGCTGAGACATGAGAATCGCTTGAACACGGGAGGCAGAGGTTGCAGTGAGCCAAGATCTCACCACTGCACTCCAACCTAGGCAATGGAGCGAGACTGTCTCAAAAAAATAAAAATAAATAAAAATTTAAAAAATAAGGACTGAAGCCCGGCACGGTGGCTCACATCTATAATCCCAGCACTTCGGGAGGCCGAGGTGGGAGGATAGCTTGAGTCCAGAAGTTCAAGACCAGCCTGGGCAAAGTGGTGAACCCTATCTCTACAAAAAAAAGAAAAAAAAATCAGCTATGTGTGTGGTGTTGCATGCCTGTGATCCCAGCTATTCAGGAGGCTGAGGCGGGAGGATCGCCTGAGCTTGGGAGGCAGAGGTTGTAGTGAGCTGATATCATGCCACTGCACTCCAGCCTGGGTGACAGAGTGAGACACACACACACACACACAAAATGAAGGACTATGTCAGGCACAGTAGCAGGCATCTGTAGTCCTAGTTACCCGAGAGACCGAGGCCAGAGGAACCCTTGAGTCCAGAACCTTGAGTTCAACCTGAGACCCCGTGTCAAAAATATTTATGTATTATAGGACTGCCATGAGTCTTTATTTACGTATGTTAACAGCTAGTGGTGTGCTGTTGATTGTTTAACCAGCTATTCATGAAAAACCCCAATTTTGCTAATTTTCACTGTGTAGATACTGCACCATGGCTGAGTTCAAGCTAACTACATGACACCTCTGAACAGAGTTGGGAATATATGTACACAATCAGCTCTCAGGAGCTGGTGTAATAAAGACATTGTGTCATTTAACCATTGGAAAACAGCACTGGGTACTCAGAACAAGAGCGAAAAAGACAAATGACTTTAAATATTTTAAATTTGTAATTGACACATAATTGTATGGACTTTTCTTTTTCTGTTGATTTTTTATAGAGATGGGATTTCCCTGTGTTGCCCAGACTGGTCTCAAACTCCTGGGTTCAAGCAGTCCTCCCATTTCAGCCTCCCAAAGTACTGGGATTACAGATGTGAGCCACTGCACCTGGCCTGTACTGAATTTTTTTTAAAANGTTGTATCAGGATTTTTCCTTTTCCCTCACCTCTCACATCGATTCAGTCCTGAAAATCCGTGTTTCTCAACTTAAGGTTAGCAGATGTACTGGGGGAGGAGAGTCTTAAGAATTCCTTAGGAGGCCAGCGCGGTGGCTCATGCCTGTAATCCCAGGACTTTGGGAGGTGGAGGCTGGCGGATCACCTGAGGTCAGGAGTTCGAGATTAGCCTGGCCAACATGGTGAAACCCCGTCTCTACTAAAAATACAAAAATTACCCGGGCGTGGTGGCGCACGCCTGTAGTCCCAGCTACTCTGGAGGCTGAGGCAAGAGAATCGCTTGAACCCGGGAGGCGGAGGTTGCAGTGAGCCGAGATTGTGCCACTGAACTCCAGTCTAGGCGACAGAGCAAGACTCAAAAAAAAAAAAAAAAAGCTTTAGGATAACTTTAACATTAACATTTTTATGTTTCTGTGACTTAGAAAAGTAATACAGGGACACCTGCACTGAGCCAGTGCCACTGCTGGTGCTTCCCAGGAGAGCCAGGGCAACTTTCCACTTGGCCCTCATCCAGCTTCAAGTTTCTTCATCAAATCAGATAACAACCCGCGAGCTTGTAGCCTTGTCCGGGAAACAGCAACAAAAGGAGCCAAAATAGTTTCTTTGCTAGGATGCTTTAATTCTCCATATGGCATAAAATATTTTCCTGAATTTGCAGCGAAAATTTCTGGTAAATCCACACAGAAGCTTTCTGAAGTAGCAAAGGAATACAGCCTCACTAGAGGTTCCATCCTTGAAGAGGATGCTGGGAAATTATATAACACCTGTGCTGTGCAACGTGTCACCTCATGGAACTTTACTAGTAAAGCACAGAAAGGTCCATCTGCTTGACACTGGTGTTCCTGGAAAAATGACATTTCAAGAATCCAGAATGTTGAGTCCGGGCAATAGTTTCTCCCCAGTTGATACTCCGAACTGCAGAATGGGTTGGGGCATCTGTTATGACATTGGTTTGCAGAGCTTGCACAAACACAGGCTGCCAGCTGTTGGTTTATCCAGGGGCTTCCATTTCAACCACTGGACCAGCCCACTGGGAATTGCTTCAGGCTCTTGATAATCAGGTGTATGTGGCCACAGTCTCCTGCCCCAGATGACAAAGCCTCCTATGTTGCCTGGGGAGGCTTTCAAGGAAGAAACAATCATGTATTCAGACACAGACCTTAAGAAGTTGGCTGGAATCCATCAGCAGATCCCTATTTTTAAACAGAAGCAATCAGACCTCTGTGCTGTGGAGACAAAAAAGCTCTAAAGTTTATGTTTCCAATGTGTCACAAAACAAGAAGATATGATTCTGCAACATAATCAACTCCCTATTCTTTAATGAAGATCTTTTTTTAAAATTTCAGCCTTTTCCTTCCCAAGGAGCTCTCTATTGAGATGATAATCCTCAGCAAGCTGATATTTTCCACACCACATTAAATAGTTAAAAAGGAGCCTGGAGCGGAAGAGCTGGCCCTGAAGTTCCTTCCATATTTAAGTTGCCTCAGAGCACTTTGTGAAAGTAACAGATCTTGGTATCCTGGTGATTGAGTCACCTAATACAAATACATTTGTGTCATGAACCTCTTATCCCACTTGCTGGAGTTGGAATCCATTATCTGGAAAGCTTGATCTGGTGCCATTCTTTTCCTAGCAGTACCTTGAAGTTCCCTTTTGGTCCACAAGTAGCTATAGGACGTTAAGGTGAGAGATCTTTGGTGTTTGCTAGAGGAAGTGGCAGCCCCTCCCTTCCTAGCAGCCTCTGGGCTCTTCAGATTTAAGAAGAAGTTCATCATTCAACCCCAGACCCTCCTGGTCTTTGGGGAAAGACTAGGTCAACAATGACCCCCATGGGAGAATGGCAGTGGTGGCATTTGGTAAATGCAACTTAGTATGAATCTCTGCAAAAGATTTGATAGGGTTGAGTGTCTGCAAGTCCAAAGTCCCCTTTTTTTTTTTTTTTTTTTTTTTTTTTTGCTTTTTCCCCTAGTAAGACTTCTAGCTCCATGATAAAGAAATCACTGTACAAGTGATTCTTAGACTTTTTGGTATCCTGAATTCTTTTACACAGTTAAAAATTAAGGACGAAAGCCTGGCGCAGTGCTTACACCTGCAATCCTAGCACTTTGAGAAGCGGAGGGCAGGCCAGGACCTGGCCAAAATAGCGAAACCCTGTCTCTTACTAAAAATACAAAATTTAGCCGTTGCGTGGTGGCACACGCCTGTAGTCCCAGCACCCTGGAGGCTGAGGACATGAGATCGCTTGAACACGGGAGCAGATTGGTTCAGTGAGCCAAGATCTCACCACTGCACTCCAACCTAGGCAATTGGAGCGAGACTGTCTCAAAAAAATAAAAAATTAAATAAAAATTTAAAAAATAAGGACTGAAGCCCGCACGGATTGGCTCCACATCTATTACATCCCAGCACTTCGGGAGCGAGGTGGGAGGATAGCTTGAGTCCAGAAGTCAAGACCAGCCTGGGCAAAGTGGTGAACCCTATCTCTACAAAAGAAAAGAAAAAAAATCAGCTATGTGTGTGGTGTTGCATTGGCCTGTGATCCCAGCCTATTCAGGATGGCTGAGGCGGGGGAGGATCGCCTGAGCTTGGGAGGAGAGGTTGTTAGTGAGCTGATATCATGCCACTGCACTCCAGCCTGGGTGGACAGAGTGGACACACCACACCCCACACACACAAAATGAACGGACTATGGTCAGGGCTATCAGTAGCAGGCATCTGTAGTCCTATTTTTTGTTACCCGAGAGACCGAGGCCAGAGGAACCCTTGAGTCCAGAACCTTGAGTTCAAACCTGAGACCCCGTGTCAAAAATATTTATTGTATTATAGGACTGCCATGAGTTCTTATTTACGTATGTTACCGCTAAGGTGGTGTTGCTGTTTGATTGTTTAACCAGCATTCATGGGAAAAACCCCAATTTTGCTAATTTTCACTGTGTTAGATTACTGCACCATGGCTGAGTTCAAGCTAACTACATTGACACCTCTGAACAGAGTTTGGGAATATATGTAACACAATCAGCTTCAGGAGCTGGTGTAATAAAGACCATTGTGTCATTTAACCATTGGAAAACAGCACTGGGTACTCAGGAACAAGAGCGAAAAAGGGACAAATGACTTTAAATATTTTAAAGTTTGTAATTGCACATAATTGTATGGACTTTTTCTTTTTCTGTTGATTTTTATAGGAGATGGGATTTCCCTGTTTGGTTGCCCAGGACTGGTCTCAAACTCCTGGGTTCAGCAGTCCTCCCATTTCAGGCCTCCCAAAGTACTGGGATTACAGATGTGCGCACTGCCCTGGCCTGTACTGAATTTTTTTTAAAAATATAGGTGTACAATTTGGTAAGTCTGACAATATAGTATATATATATATATATATATATATTATATATATGGAGAGAGTGATAAACCACTTCAATGAAGATAATGTACATATGTTTACCACATCCTCCCAAAAAAGTTAATGTAATATATTCTGGTTCATCTGAATAACTCTTTGAAAACAGGATACTACCCACAGAGTTTTAGGGCTCCAATTTGCCCTTCATGGTTATGATTGCTATAGCATAAATAGTATTACTTTGTCTTGGGCTAATGAGACAAGAGTAGAGAAAACCTATAATACTAGCAAATGATGCATTCCCATCAAGTAAAAGGCCCCAATGACTCACAATGCAGTTGTATGAATAAAAGCTCACAGAAATTGACTAAAGAAAAAGTAGGAAGAGAAGTGGAAATCCATCATAAGTACATGGCAGGCACATTATCAGTATCTGGGAGCATGTGACAGAACACCAGAAGGTGTGAAACTAAGAAAAACTTCAAGAGAAGAGTATCTTTCAGCATGTCAAAATATTCCAAGAAGAGGGCCAGTGTATTGACAGGGTGGAAAGGTTTGGGATTCTGTAATCTTTTGTGTCCTTTCATTTTTTGGAATTCTATTTTTTCTTACTTAGAAGTAAAAGTTCCCCTCAAGGGCTATGTCGAGTTCACCTTTGCTGTAAAATCTACTTAAGGAACCAGGTGTATTGGGGCACCTCGCTCACACAGGAAACAAATGGTACATTCAAGTTAAGGTATTTGGTGATGGTTTAATAGAGACTGGGCAGTGGTGGGTGGTCAGAAAGTAAGGGCTAATATTAGTACCCCAGGGCTGTTTCTTTTTTTTTTTTTTTTTTTTTTTTTTTGAGACAGTTTCACTTTTGTTGCCCAGGCTGGAGTGCAGTGGCATAATCTCAGCTCACTGCAACCTCTGTCTCCCAGGTTCAAGCGATTCTCCTGCCTCAGCCTCCCAAGTAGCTGGGATTATTAGGCATGTGCCACCATGCCCTGCTTACTCTTGTATTTTAAGTAGAGACAGGGCTTCACCATGTTGGTCAGACTGGTCTCGAGCTCCTAACCTCGTGATCAACCCTCCTTGCACTCCCAAAGTGCTGGGATTACAGGCATGAGCCACCACGCCTGGCCCCCAGGACTGTTTTTATCCCCAAATCCAGAGAGGTGAGGAATTAAAAAGTTCTGTAGAGAGAGTTCATTTTAAGAGGAGCTATGACATTTGCTTGAAGGAAACATTGCCAAGGCAATCTAGAAGGAAAGCACTTGGGGAAATTAATACCTTGACCCAATATTACCCTTAAAGCTGGGCAGAAGTTCTGCTCTGGCATTCCTTTAGCTGCATACCACCCAAGGTAGGGAGCCCACAGGGGTAAGGGAGAATGGCCACCCAGAATTCACGCCCTCCTTTCTAGACCACGTTCTACACGCCCAGGATCCCTGATTTTCCTGTGCAAGTGGCCCCCAACCTGCCTCCAGAATGTGCATGGACTTCACCAGGGTCCAGGCAGCCAGCATCCCTGTGTCTGAGAGATGGCTAAGGAGCAGCTTTTGGCCAGGCTAAAGTGGGGATTAGAGAAGAACAGAACAGAGCTGGATAGAAAAATAATGGGGTAGGCTTCAGGCAGAGACCTGTTTCTCCCATGTCCCTATATTTCAGTGTGGAACTATTGAATTGGAGAACTCTGAATTTGGACTTATCCATTCAGATCACTATGAAGCTATATTGGCCAAAATAGAAGTATAAAACATATATTATTTGACAGTTGATTATCAAGCAGTTTTAAATAGGCATACGGTATCTGGGTCTCTATTTGTACTCTTGTCCCAGGTTCCACAAACGTGCCTACCGACCTCATTCCAGTCCCACCCTCACATTATCTACCTAGACTTAACATTGAATTAAACCCAAGGCCAGAGGGAATGGAGTCTCTGCTGATATGGCCCAGGCTGCAGATGCCTCTAGGAGAGAGGAGAGGGTTGGAGGTTGGATCTAGAGATGTAAATAGAAACGGCTGGCATACCAGCCCACCTAGTCACTCATTTTTCTGAGTTCCTAATACATATCTATTGTACAAAAAATAGTTATTTACAACAAAGTTTTGTTTGTATATATGCTGACTTTTTCACACATGGTAAATTATGAAATCCAGCGAGATAAGTCCTTGATGATAGAAACCATATTTCGTATTCCTCTTTGGTATGCTGTCCAGATTCTCCATTGGAAAGTATTATATGTATAACAGATATCAGTAAATATAATTGGATAACATTGATTAACCTTTGTTACTACTTAAGATAAATAAATTAAAAACAATTAAAAGTGTTAGGTCTTCATTTTGCATCTAGACTTAGAATTCAACCCATGTTATCAATCTACAATATTTCCACCCAGTATTTGGTGTTCCTAACAACCTTAAAGTATCAACTATAAAAGCAAGCATGAGTCATTAAAAATTCTATGATTAATGTCTGCCAAAAGCAATATTATTTATAAGACATTGTCTTGTTTATAAAAAATTGTCTTATTTATAAGAAGCTATAAATGAATCATAAGATAAATTTACTAACTTGTTTTTCCCAGCAAATGTAGCCTCTAATTACAACGTGTAACATTAGGAGTTCTGAAGAAACACACACTGATCACCTCCCTGTATGCCCCACTCTCCATTATGTATGTATCCAGTAAGCAAATACTTGGGAGAAAATAAACACGGGATTTGTTAAACCATATGCAGTTTTCCCAGGGACTAAAGATAGAATGTTTTATAGTTGCATGGCAACAATGAACAACTGAAGGTGGCAAATGGGGGAGGAAATAACTCTTAGCTGAAATTCAAGTAAATTTTATTATGAGTGATTGGAAATACAGAAATGGAAAATGGAAAGAGGAAGAGGAGGTGGGGTGATAAAGGAGGAAGAATATATTTAATAATAAGAATACGTAGTTGCTCCTTGAGCACCTACTGTGTGTCTGGCTTAGTCCTCAATATTTTACATGCATTATCTCATCTGTGTATACTTAGAGGAAACCCTCTGGCGTGGACTCCAGATTACTCCACATCTCCAAGGTTATGGTGAATAAACACTGAAGAGACAAGAACAAATGTGAACAGTAAGCTAATTTAACACTAGTTCTACAATAACATAAATATGGAAAAACCGCATGAGATTTAAAGCACAGTCACATTCAAAGGTCACACATTTTAATCATTTAAGTACTGTATGCAAAACTAAAACATAATTATAGTAATTGGTTGACATACAAGCCTTTGATGACTCAGAGTTGAACAAATAATTTCTTTTATACAGACCCAAAATACTGGATAGAGTTAAACATTTTTTTTTTTTTTTTATGAGACAGAGTCTCACTCTGTCACCCAGAGTGCAGTGGCGTGATCTTGGCTCACTGCAACCTCTGCTGCCCAGGTTCAACTGATTCTCCTGCCTCAGCCTCCCAAGTAGCTGGGATAACAGGCGCCTGCCACCGCGCCCGGCTAATTTTTGTATTTTTAGTAGAGACGGGGTTTCACCATCTTGGCCAGGCTGGTCTTGAACTCCTGACCTCTTGATTCACCTGCCTAGGCCTCCCAAAGTGCTGGGAATACAGGTGTGAGCCACTGCACCCATCCCAAATATTTTCAATGAAAAGAGTAACTTAAAGCTATTGAAGATAATCATTACAGTAATTTTAAGGCCAAGATATAGCAATGACAGAAAGAAACATAGTGTCTTTAAGAAAAAAGCATTTCATGTAAGAGTAGAAATTAATTATATTATAGACCAAAAACATGAAACCTGGAGTCAATCGTCCTTCCATTTGCTGGGGTAGGGGGGGAGGTAAAAGACTGTCAACACCTGAAGGTCATTAGCTGGTAAGGGGATAATTTTCTCCAATTGTTCCATTTTTAACTTGAAATAAATGCAAATTATAGGTTCCCAAATACCGCCAAATATTTTTCATTTTGTTCCTCAGTTATACTGGAAAAGTATGCTAGTAAATATTATCCAAAAATATTTTGCCACATTTGGTAATTAATTTTAGAACACTGAACTTACCCAGTACACTTTTTTAAATTAAGAATTTGATCTGAAAACCATCATTAAAATATAACCCTAATAGTTCAATATAACATAATTAAGGTTTTGTTGTAATTTTAGCAGAAGCAGGTCTGAAGTTTATATCTGCCAACCAAAAATGCAGAGAATGTTGATTTATATGGACTAGAGATAACATGAAAATCCAAATAAAAATTTTTGGTGGGCATTCTGCATTCTACTTTTCCTTCAGAATTCAAGTAAACAAATTGAAATGATGAGATGTATCACTTTTCTATAGTTTCCACAACTATTATAATTGAAGGAAGCTGTTATTATACCAATTAAGAGCATGAGTTTTAGATTGAACCAAGAGACTTGGTTCAAGTCATTGTGCTGTTTGTACAATGGTAATTGATTACAATCTTGGGCAAATCTTTTCATCTCCCTTGGTTAATTTTTCATACTTAAAGATATTTAGTTCTTCTAGCTAAAATAAATATTGCATAAAACATATTGTAAATATACTTGTGTATCAGGTGGCATAGTACCTATCACATAATACATGTTTTAAAATATTAGTTATAATTGCACAATAGACATTCATAATGAAAATGAATGACATATCCTAAGATCCTGTAGTATCTTCTTTTTTTTTTTTGAGGCAGGGTCTCGCTTTATGTCATCCAGGCTGGAGTGCAGTAGCACAAACATGGCTCACTGCAGCCATGAGCTTCTGGGCTCAAGTGATCCTCCCGCCCCAGCCTCCTGAGTACCTAGGACCACAGGTATGTGCCACCATGCCTGGCCAATTTTTTATATTTAATTTTGTGTAGAGATGGGGGTCTTACTCTATTTCCCAGGCTGGATGTATTATCTTCTGAATCAAGTACATGCTCTGTTTTTTATCATAATTTTCATATGGCACATTTCATTGTACTCTTAAGCATTGAAAGTAGGCTATCAGAACATGGCATATATTTAAGTTGTTCAAAAATAATGAATGACAATATTCTAATTCAAGCATTTTGGACTAAGAAAAGTTTATTTAAATCGTGAATATAAGTTATAAGAGAAACGTTAAGAACACTTGCAATCATTTTGAAGTATGGTCGGAAATTTCAATAATTGGCATGCTAATCACATTTTTAATCTGTTTATTAAATCGAGTCCTGAACTACATGTACTTGACAAATGAATATTTCAAGTTATCAACTAAACTATCACTCTGTGATAAACTGTATTTAATATTTAATTCAGAATAGTATAATTTTCTAAAATTATTTCAATTCATTGTGTTTCAAAAACATTTTATATAATCTGCCTCCTTGGACATCTTTCTTAAACAAAAATATCAGTAAATTAATTTCACAACATGTCTACTATTTCAATTATTCAGCATAAATTAGACAAACATTAGCTGAGAAATTGTTTTCTATAAGGACTGACCTAAATCTTGGGGAAGAAAAATCCATTTTCAAGGAAGCTCAATCTAATGAGGAAGACTAACATCATTATTAATTATGCAAGGCAGATTGTAATAAGCTCTACAAGGAGATGAGCAGAATAAGAAAATTACTGGTTCTCAAAAACATCAGGCATGTCTCACATATGAGCTGGACCTTGATTTTGACAGATAGAAGATGGGAGTAGAATGGGAACCACATGAAGAGAAAAATTGTTGGGCATTCTTTCTTGCAGAGGCGAAACATAAGTAGATGGTTTATGTATGGCTTATCTTACAAACAAGCGTAGAGTTGGAGTTTCAATATATAAACCGGAAAAGGTAAGTTGATATCAGATTACAAACAGTCATAAATACTAGGAATAAGTTTGAATTTTATTTTTAGCCATTGACAATAACCAATTATGTGGTTACTGCAGAACACCAGACCAGCATTGAGTAAACCCAGTTCAAGCTCTACTACCCATTAGTTTGTGGCAAGTCGTTTACCAGTATTAGGCAACATTTTCCTCACTTGTTTAAAAATAAAAAATATAATTGTAAAATATATTTTTATATATAAAAATATAATAATAAAATATATTACAAAAGCTAAGTGTTTGACTGAATGCCAATGATTCTTTTATATAGTCAAAGAGGTACCATATAATTCGTGATTCAATATAAAACTATAGAACCATAATTTTTATCATTCAGGCATTTAGAAGATGAAAATGGATTTCTTCCTTCTTAAATAGAAAACCTAGAATTTTTCTATCCTATGGTTGTTAAAATATGATTTAGTTTTGCTGATACCTGGTTCTAAGTTTGTTACAAACATTTTCTTTCTAGGGATTAAATCACATTTATGTTCCCCCAAAGAAAGTTTATCCCATTCTCTGCCAAGATTTCAGATGCTTTGAAAAAATCCAGAGAGACATCAAAGTTCAAAGCAGAGTACCTGGCATTTAATAAGTGCTAAATACTCATTGAAATGAGGTTTTTTCCCTGTTTCTCAGTTCTATTGCTAACTTTAACACAAGCCCGTTGCTTTCTTAACACAATTATTTTGATTGTCTTCCAACTAGCCTTATTTCTCCTGTGCTGTATCTTTCCTACCCGTCTGCCATACGTCTACCTGTGAGTGATCTTGGTTAACTTAAATCTGATTGTGTTAGTCTCCTGTTTAAAACTACTTGTTTTCTGTAGTGCTCAAAGTGTAGTTCCCAAATCAGCACTATCAGCATCACCCAGGAACTTTTGTAAATACAAAATTTCTGCTCCCACCCCAAACCCACAATCCATGTTTTACCAAGTCTCCCAGCACTCTGATGCACACTACAGTTTGGGAACTACAGGCTTATAGGATAAAATATAAATAGCACTGGTTCCCCACCTATTTCTCTACCTCTCTCCCAAATCAAATGATATACTTTAGCTCTGTTACAGTGCTTAAAGTTCCTAAACACCACTGTGCCCTTTGCTCATGGAACTCCTAGAAACCACTTTCCCAACATGGCAGCCTGAGAGTTCCCTGCTCATCTTTCAAAATTCACTCGAGTATCTGAAGTGTTGTGGCAGATATAGCTATACGGAGTTTCTGACAAATCCCAATAGGAGAATCTGGGTGCAGAGTCCTAGGATTTTGGAGTAAACCATGTCCTCTGCTGCCAACAGGCTTTTTCCCATTGAAAAGCAGCTCCTGACTTGCCGGTGAGTTCTGGGAGGGACTGACAACTTCATGATAGACTACCAAGTGATGATGTGACTGGAGCTACTCCTCAACCAAATCTTCAAGTTGAAACATGCATTCCATTATTTAATATGAATGATATATGCAAGACTGGACCTAGGTAATGACTAGTTAATAAAAGAGGAAAAAGTACAGGCCTGCTCTGCATATTACACTGGCACAGCGAGAAGCAGACAGCTACTACACTCATGGGTGACCCTGAAAGACATGGTAACAGGAAACTCCCTCTACGCTATAGAATTTATGGCAGTTCATTTGTCCACAGTGAATGAAAAAAAAAAATGGTCTGATATCTATTTACCTTGGCCACATTCCCCTTGATCCTCTAGCTGATACGGTGAATTGAGGAAGGGGCTGCAACAAGGACCCTAGCCGAATCAGTGAGTTGAAGGACGTGGGAGATGAGCCCAAAGGCACAGAATCCCAGGCACCACGTAAATACTACTGATCATTCTGGTTTGCTGCTTATACATTAGGCAACTCTTGTGTCAGAGTTTTTACTTTAAATCCTTAATGAGAAGTCTCCTTCGGAGAGGAATACACCAGTCCAACGGTTTTGGAAAGGAAAGAGGAGGAGGAATGAATATCCAAGGACCACAAGTCAGTCTACATTTGTTTCCATCAACACTTCTTGCCACCAAGGCTTTTGCACGGCCCTGATAATACTCTGCAGTCTCAGCATGCACACTCTGAGCTTTTGTCTCCAATTTTGGCAGTGAAGTTGCAGGCAATATCTGTTACAAGGTAATTCTGGAAAAAGTCAAGAGCAGACTTAAAAAGCTTTCCTCTGACTAACCAGCCTACCCTAACACTCAAACTGGTTCAAAACAGCCTTAAATCTCCACAGGGATTCCTAGCTTCCATCTAGCGCTATAGTTTCTACAGGGCTGATTATGCGACAGGGAGCTTGCCACTCCCGCTGCTTTCCTATCTTGGCCGGGAACCAAAAACCCTCAAATTCTCATGAAACACACTTAACATATAGTTTGTTCTTAAATTTTTAATTAATATTGAATGAATAAATTCTGGCAACTGAATTCTGAAACCAGAATTCTAAGTCCACTTTCAAATGAAGAGATGCTATGACTAATAGTAGCTAATATTTATTATTGAGCCAAGCACTATTATAGGTGCTTATTTCTTTAAAAGAGGTAATACATGTAATAAATGAAACAACTATGACTTCCTTCTGTGTTCTTTAAGAAATAAGAAAAAGAAACATACTTCTTTATAATAACCACATAAGTTGAAGTGCTTAATATGTATAATGATTTACCTAATAGGTCTAATATCTTCCAAATATATTCAGTCAACTAATACTCTGATATTTTTCATTTAAAAAGAAGCTTTTAGTGTTTCTGAAAATACATTTTCATGGCCGGGTGTGGTGGCTCATGCCTATAATCTGAGAACTTTGGTAGGCTCAAGGCAGGAGGATTGCTTGAGGCCAGGAGTTTGGGAGCAGCCTGTGCAATATATATATATATATATTTTTTTTTTTTTTTTTTTTTTTTTTTTTTTTTTTTTTTTTTTTTATTACG
>NW_016807069.1:571001-573040 GCF_001698545.2 Rhinopithecus bieti
ATATCTACTGCTGTTCCAACAAATAATGAGTAAAATTTTCCAGTCAGTAGTTTTAAATGAATTTAAACAAATTGACATTTAAGTTTTAAAATTTAACAATTACTACATTTATATCCTTATGAGAATTCTAGGAGTGTTTTCAAACTATGAGCTGTTTCACAAATGTAGATCATGAAATAAATGCAGTGGGATGCAATTAGAAAAAATTAATAAACGAGTAAAATTTTAAAATGTTAGAGTCATTCTATCTAGGAATAGTAAGTAATGGTTTATTAAACTTCTATTTTATATATATATATGTAAATGAAATTATTATTTCCATAGGTAAAAAAAGATAATTTCATATTGTCATTTTTATAGATCAAAAAAGTTGAGTATCTATGATTTCATATGGCTTAAACTAATATACACATACATTCACACAGAATGTAAACTAGTAGATAATATTGTAAAATGTATTTGTTTTTCTTTAAAGATAGTGCGGATCCAAAGAGTGAGCAGCACCAAGATTTATTGTGAGGAGCAAAAGAACAAATCTTCCATGGCGTGGAAGCGGACCCGAGCGGGTTGCCTGTAAAATGTATTCTTACTGGCAAAGAGTAACAACAAAAACAACCCCCCACACCCAAGAATGCTCTCTATATTACATGGTTCTAGAAAATAGCCTAAAGAGTTTTTATTTCTGAATTTCAGAGTAGTTTTACTTATTTATTAAATTTTTGTGGTTTATTAAATTTTTTACTATGTTATAAAGTGGGTGGATATTTGAAAATGTATTGTAAACAAGCTTTGTAACAAGCTTTTTAAAACAAAGCATTGTAAAATAGTCACACTACCTAACTTTAATGCCATGCATCATTTACTGTGATTTCTTAACATTAAAAAGAACATGACGGTTTTTTTCTACCCTAACATTATTCATTTTTTATTTTTGTTAGGATATTTGCCGACACTTCCAAAGTTCTTAACAACACAAACTTCTGGTCCATGATTTTTTAAAAAATACACACTAACAAATTAAATTTTACTCTAGTCTATTTTCCCAGGGTGAACTCTGGTATGATCGCTAAAGGTAGTTTTGTCTACAAAAGGATAGACCTCATCTAATGTCATCTTCTTCTACTAGCCGTCGTCAAAATTATAATCAAAGCCAAGGCTAGTAGCTCCTAATCTGATGTCTCCACATCCCAAGGAGACTACAGAGGAGTTAGGTAATATGGATAAGTGATGTTACTTTCAGTATTGGAAATCACCTAATGGGAATCACACACCTAACAGATTATAGAGGTGATTTTTTTTAAATCGAAATCTTAGCCAGGTGCTATAGTTTATGACTGTAATGCCAGAGCTTTGAGAAGCTGAGGCAGGAGGATTGCTTGAGGCCAGGAATTCAAGATCAGCCTGGGCAACATAGCAAGGGCCCTATCTGTACAAACAAACAAACAAAAAATCACATTTTTTTGTTTCTAGCTGTTTACTTCCTGTTTATCAGTAGTTAACTAGCTGTTGTATTATGTTGGATATATTAAAATAATAGTTCTGTTTTTCTCAGAGGCAGGGCCTCACTCTGTCACCTAGGTTGGAGTACAGTGGCATGATCATAGCTCATGGCATCCTCGAATCCCAGGGCTCAAGTGATCCTCCTGTCTCAGCCTCTGAAGTCGCTGGGACCACAGCCATATGCCACCATGCCCAGATAATTTTTTAAAGTTTTTGTAGCGATGGGGTTGCCAGGCTGGTCTTGAACTCCTGACTTCAAGCAATCCTCCTGCCTCAGCCTACCAAAGCGCTGGGATTACAGGCATGAGCCACTGTGCCTGGCCTAAATATAATAATTCTAACAGCTGTCACCAAATATAAATATAATAATTCTTAATAAATACAGCCTGTTCAGCACAAAAAAAAAGTTTAATAGGGGTGGGGGTAAGAACATAATAAAAGGCCCATTTGGGGTTAAAAGGTTAATGCTATGAAATACATTTTTAATGTAGTATACCCATGATCTTTAAAATTTTTATTGTGAATCTTATCTGTAATTT
>NW_016807069.1:576720-586229 GCF_001698545.2 Rhinopithecus bieti
TTATTATTATTATTATTTTGAGACTGAGTTTTGCTCTATCATCCAGATGGAAGCACAGTGGCATGATCTTGGTTCACTGCAACCTCTACTTCCCGGGCTTAAGCAATTCTCCTGCCTCAGCCTCTGGAGTAGCTGGGATTATAGGCGTGCACCACTAGGCCCAGTTAATATTTTGATTTTTAGTAGAGACGGGGTTTCACCATGTTATCCAGGCTAGTCTGGAACGCCTGACCTCGGGTGATCTCCCTGCCTCGGCATCCCAAAGTGCTGGGATTACAGGCATGAGCCACTGCACCTAGCCTTCCTTCCTTCTTAAGTGGGCCATATTTTACATAGAACACTCTCTAGTACTATATTATTGTGCATTTTAATTATTCCAGCTTATACTTCGGAAGTAAGCAAAATATTATTCATTAAAATAGACAAGAGAGATAGCCGGGCATGGTGGCTCATACCTGTAATCCCAGCAGTTTGGGAGGCTGAGGTGGGTGGATCACCTGACGTCTGGAGTTCGAGACCAGCCTGGCCAGTATGATGAAACCTCATCTCTACTAAAAATACAGAAAAAAAAAAAAAATTGCCAGGCATGGTAGTGGGTGCCTGTAATCTCAGCTACTCGAGAGGCTGAAGCAGGCAAATCGCTTGAACCTGGGAGGCGGAAGTTGCAGCGAGCTGAGGACGCACCATTGCACTCCAGTCTGGGCAACAAGAGTGACAGACTCTGTCTCAAAAAAGAAAAAAATAGAGAGAGAGAGAGAGAGAGATATTCTCTTTCTCCAAAGACATTTGTTAAGACACATTATTACCAGTTAGGGCAACTGAAAAAGTGCATGAATATGAACAAAATGCTAAAAGCATTTTAAAAGCAAAACACGAGAAAAATTTGAAAACAGCAAGAGATACGTTTGTTTGTTTTTTTGGTTGTTCGTTTTGTTTCTGTTTTGTTTTGACACAGAATCTCGCTCTGTTGCCCAGGCTGGAGTGCAGTGATGCAATCTGGGTTCACTGCAACCCCCCATCTCCTGGGTTCAAGCAATTCTCCTGTCTGGAGTAGCTAGGATTACAGGCACACACCACCACACCCGACTAATTTTTGAATTTTTAGTAGAGACGGGTTTTCACCATATTGGTCAGGGTCGTCTCAAACTCCTGACCTCAGGTGATTCACCAGTCTCGGCCTCGCAAAGTGCTGGGATTACAGGCATGAGTTACTGTGCCCAGCCGATTTTTTTACTCATAAAGGAACCCCAATAGTATCAGCTAACTTCTAGCCAGAGGAAGTGGGACAGCATAGTCAAAGCGGTTTAAAATAATAATAATAATAATAATAATAATAATAATCTGTTAACCAAGAATTCCATATCCAGCAAAATAATCTTTCAGAAATGAAGGCAAAATAAAGACATTCCCAGATAAACAAAAATGGAGAATTTGTTCATAGCAGACCCACCTTACAAGAAATATTTACAGAAGTTCTGCAGGCTGAAAGTAAGTTAGCCCAGACAGTAACTCAAATCCACATGAACACACAAAGGACACTGGTAAAGGTAATTGTGTAATTAAGAAAGACAGTAGAAATGCACATTTCTTCTTCTTTCTTCTCTTAGCTGATTTTAAAAGCAATAGTTGGCTGGGCATGGTGGCTTATGCCTGTAATCCTTGCACTTTGGGAGGCTGAGGTGGGTGGATCACTTGAGCCCAGGAGTTCAAGACCAGCCTGGACAACATAGCAAGACCCCATCTCTATTTTTTAAAAAAAGCAATTTTATAAAACAATATGTATATAATGTATTGTTGGGACTAAAACATGTAGAAATGTAGTATGTTTACCGATAACAGCACAAAGGAGGTGACTGGGAACAAGGCTGTCTTGGAGACATTACTGTGTGTGGTAAATTGAATCCACAAGAATAAATGAAGAGAACCAGAGCTATCAAGAAGGCTAATATAACAAAAAGCTATAAATAAATACTTGCTCTCCTGTCTTCTAATCTTCCCTCTTGTCTTCTTTAAAAGACATAAAATTATAAAATTAATCATTATAACCATGGGTTTATAACAACTATAGATGTAATATGTATAATAATACCACAAAAAGGACAGAAGGAAAAACAGAGCTGTATAGGAGTAATGTCTATATCTCACTGAAATAAACTTATTAGAAACCAGAAGCTAAGCCTCCTAAGATGTACATCTTAAGTCCTTGAGCAACCATTAAGGAAATAATACCAAAAAAGATAATGGGAAAAATCATTAAAGAAATTGAAATGCTACGTTAGAAAATACTCACTTCATGCAAAAGAAAGCAGTGAAGGAGGAATAGAGAACAAAAAAGTGAACATATAGAAAACAAAAAGTAAAATGGCAGATGTAAATTTCAGCTGTTTTAATAGTAACATTAAATGTGAATGGATTAAGCCAATCAAAAGGCAGAAAATGTCAGACAGTATAACAAAAATGAATTCCAACTCTATGCTGTCCATATGGGACAAAATTTTGATTCAAAGATACAAATAGATCAAAAACAGAAGGAAAAAGATGTATCATACAAACAGCAACCAGAAGAAAACTGAAGTGGCTATACTAATATCAGACCAAATAGACTTTGAAACAAAAAATGTCACTAGGTAAAGGTAAAGAGGAGCATTTTATAATGTTAAAAGGGTGAATGATATTTTATAATCATAAACAAACTAATCCATTAGGAAGGTATAAAAAATTGTAAATGTATATATACCTAAAAACAGAACACCAAAATACATAAAGCAAAAAAATGATAGAAATGAAGGGAGATAAAGACAATTTAACAATAGTTGGAGACTTCAATACCCCACTTTCAATAACGGATAGAATATGTAGGTAGAAATCAACAATGAAATGGAAGACTTGATACTATAAACAAACTAGACCTAACTGACATCTATGGAATATGCCACCCAATAATAATAATAGACATTCTTAAGTACACATGGAATATTCTCCAGCATAGACCATACGCTGATGATAAAACAAACCCCAATAAACAAAAATTTTCATGTAATCTTGTTACTTCTAACTAATAAATCTTTTTTTTTTTTTGAGATGGAGTCTCGCTCTGTCACCCAGGATGGAATACAGTGGCACAATCTCAGCTCACTGCAACCTCCGCCTCCCGGGTTCAAGTGATTCTCCTGCCTCAGCCTCCCGAATAGCAGGGATTACAGGCACGTACCACAACGTCCGGCTAATTTTTGTATTTTCAGTAGAGACAGGGTTTCACCATCTTGGCCAGGCTGGTCTCAAATTCCTGACCTCGTGATCCACCCGTCTCGGCCTCCCAAAGTGCTGAGATTACAGGCATGAGCCACCGTGCCCTACCGCATAAATCTTAAAGAATAAAAATAGTAAGTTTGGCTGGGCACGGTGGCTCATGCCTGTAATCCCAGTACTTTGGGAGGCCTAGATGGGCGGATCACCTGAAGTCGGGAGTTCGAGATCAGCCTGGCCAACATGGTGAAACCCTGTTTCTACTAGAAATACAAAAATTAGCCAGGCATGGTGGCAGGTGCCTGTAATCCCAGCTACTTGGGAGGCTGACACAGGAGAATCACTTGGACCCGGGAGGTGGAGGTTGCAGTGAGCCAAGATTGCACCACTATACTCCAGCATGGGGGCAGAGTGAAACTCCATCTCAAGAAAATAAAAAAAATAATAAAATCTATGAGGGTAAGGAACAGGTTAAATTCACCATTACAACTAACACAGATCTTGGCACAGAGGAGAAATGAATTTTTATTCTGTCTATCAAAATTAATATAAAATAATAAATTTCCCCTGTCTTTCCTGAATTTGTGCAAAGCAGGACAAAAGAGGTGTATTTGGTTATTATAAAACTAATACAATTTAGACACAAGGAAAAAATTACCTCATATTCTTGGTTCTGCCCCTAAATGATACCGAGGCAGAAACAACTACTAGTGGTAGGAAACACGTTTCTCATAGGAGGAGGGCATATGGTGCATTTCCACTGTCATGCATTTTATGTATTATGACCTCAATTCTCAAGTTTATGAAGGCCTTTATAAAGATCATTCTTATCTGTGACCCCAGCATAGCCTAGTGCCCTATACAAAAAAATTTCTGACACTGACAACAGCAAGGCATCATAATGAATTTGTCACTATTCATTAAGAGAAATTGGTGGCTTCTGTCAATCTCCTAAAATTATTATCTTAAATAATTCAGTGGATATGAGGGATTGGTTCAGGTTTTTCAGGTAGAACAAATAAAGACAACTATCATCTTCACAACCATGTAGCCATGAACAGTAGAAATAGCAGGTCGAAAATCACAATCTGGGCTTGAATCTCAGTTGCATCTCTAGCTGCGTGATCTGGGATAAAGTACTTAAGAATACCTGAACCTCTGTTTCCTCATCTGCCACACGAAGTAGTAATAACTACCTCACAAAATTATCAATTACTGTACAAAAATATTGAGCCACATATTTGAAAATGTTTATTACGAACTATGTGTTAGCACTCTATGCTCTCATAAAGTTAGTGTTTCACAAACTAAAATCAAAAGCAGGCAGGATTTTATTTTATTTTTTATTTATTTATTTATTTATTTATTTATTTTGAGACGGAGTTTTACTCTTGTTGCCCAGGCTGGAATGCAATGGCATGACCTCGGCTCACCACAACCTCTGCCTGCTGGGTTCAAGTGATTCTCTTGCCTCAGCCTCCTGAATAGTGGGGATCACAGGCGCATGCCACCATGCCCGGCTAATTTTTGTATTTTTAGTAGAGATGGGGTTTCACCGCGTAGACCAGGCTGGTCTCAAATTCCTGGCCTCGAGTGATCCACCTGCCTCGGCCTCCCAAAGTGCTGGGATTACAGGCATGAACCACCGCACCTGGCCTGCTCTCTTTTTTCTTTCTTTCTTTCTTTTATTTTATTTTTTAATGACCAGAAGAGTATTGAATACATCAAACCTGCTCTTTAACCACAGACAAGTCACTTAGCCTTTCTGGGTTTACTTCTTTATCTAGAAAATGGGATTTAAAAAATTACTTCCAGCTCCAAATGTTTTATGAATTTTATGAACTAAAAGTATCACAGAAAAAAATTTTAAAAAGTTGAGGCCAGGCACGGTGGCTCAAGCCTGTAATCCCAGCACTTTGGGAGGCCGAGACGGGAGGATCACAAGGTCAGGAGATCGAGACCATCCTAGCTAACACGGTGAAACCCCGTCTCTACTAAAATACAAAAAATTAGCCGGGTGCGGTGGCGGGCGCCTGTAGTCCCAGCTACACGGGCGGCTGAGGCAGGAGAATGGCGTGAACCCGGGAGGCGGAGCTTGCAGTGAGCCGAGATTGCGCCACTGCACTCCAGTCTGGGCCACAGAGCCAGACTCCGTCTCAAAACAAAAAATAAATTAATAAATAAAAAATAAAAAGTTGAAATATTTACTCTATAAAACTTCAGACTCACATTTTGATTAAGCTATTATCTAAAAGTAACAAGCCACATTTTTTTCTATACTTCTCCATAAGGGGTAAAAAATAAATCATGTATACATGAAGTCAGGTATATAGATAGGCAGTATACTACACTATATATTAGTAGATAAAAATTATTTTTGGATAAAGAATGATGTTTAGTCGTAACTCTTTGAGGTTATGTAAATAATCCTTGGCATATGAAGATAGTCCCTTCTGAGCCATTTACTGAGTCTAATCACATATATTAGTTTCCTTTATCCATCATAACTCTTTGAATGACAGTTTCCCAAAAATAAACAAGCAAGACAAGTCTCCTTGTCTCCAAGGAAGGCTAACAATAGGCAAGAGTGATGAGCTACAGTAGATGTAACTAACTCAGATGCTTTCAGAGGCCCAGGCAATATAACTAAACATGTGAAGCAGCTTTATGTAATGCAATAGATAATGGTTGGTCAGTGGCAACAGAAGATGCCTTGTCTTGCCTAAAAGCATTCTAATTAAAAAATAGTTTTTAAACCACTGAGCTGGCCAAACAAAACACATCTATTAGCAGACCATTAATCACCTTGGTTTATACTTGTTTTTTTGTTTTTGTTTTTGAGACAGGGTCTCACTCTGTCACCCAAGCTGAGTGCAGTCGTGCAACTGGGCTCACTACAGCCTCTACCTCCTGGGCTCAAGCAATCCTCCCACCTCAGCCTCCCAAGTAGTTGGAACTACAGCACATGCTACCAGGCTCAGCTAATTTTTAAATGTTTACTTGTAGAGATGGAGTCTTACTATGTTGCCCAGGCTGGTTTCAAACTCCTGGACTCAAGTGATTTTCCCCTGCCTCAGCCTCCCTAAGTACTGGGATTACAGGCGTAAGCGACAGTGCCTGGTCACCTTCTTTTTTTTCTAACATAAGCAATTTGTGGTTTTTCTTTTAGGAAAGATAAACATCTTTCTTTATGGAATATATAGTACTTCAAAACTATTCCGGCTGTCCAAGAACCTGGTTGAATTTAAAGAAAACATTTTAAAATAAAAAGTACTTCCATAATTTGAAAAAATAAATTTAAAACTTTAAAACTTTACTCTTATTACTAGTTTTAATTCAACATTCAACACATAAAAACTGGGCACTTACTACATGCTAAAGTATTGTCAATATCCTTTAAGATAAGAGAGATACTGGTGTATTGGTTTTGTGTAGTTATGTAGATTTATTTACTACTAGAATAATAATTCTCTGCTTAAAAAAACTTTTCAATCCAAATGTTATTATATATCTATCTATAAATATTTATTTTACCTGGGAGAAAATGCTTAATCAAGAAAATTGCGATAAATAATGATGGGTTTAAAACAGAAACCACTGTCAGTCAACACGTTGATGCTTTTCAGATCTAGATCTTTAGACTTGTGAGAAAATTTCTGTGATGTTCACACTTCCGTAGGGAGTTTTAACTGTCATTCAGAGAGACAGTTACAGAAGAATCATTTTTGAATTAGAGTAATAAATACGATTAGCTGAATTCTCTGGCATTTTTTTCAAGCATTTTCCATTTGCAACTCAAATACATGGTTACTCCCAGAAATTCCACTTTTAGGTATATACCCGTGAGAATTGAAACACAAAAACTTGTACACAAATGTTCATAGCAGCATTATTTATAATAGTGGAAAAAGTAGAAATAAGGCAAATCCCCATAATTAATGAAAAGATAAACAAATGTGGTATATCCATATAATGTGCCACAAAAAAATAAAGTACTGATACATGATACAACATAGATGAACCTTGAAAACATTAAGCTAAATGAAAGAGGCCAGACCAAAAAAAAAAAAGCCATATATTGTTTGAGTCTATTTATATGAAATGTCCAGAATGGATAAATCCATACAGACAAAAAGTAGATGGTAGTGTTTTCAGGGGCTGGAGGAAGGGAAGAATGGGAAGTAACTGCTAATGGATTTAGGACTTCTTTTTGGGGTGATGAAAATATTCTGGAATTAGAAAGTGATGATGATTGAACCACTTTGTGAATATTACTAAAACCACTGAATTGTATATTTTAAGGGTAAACTTTATGGCATGTAAATTATTCTCAATAAAGTAATAAAGAATATGGCTATTATAACCTATTTATATTGGATTTCTAAAAGAATATTTCATATTCTACTAAAAGGTGATAGGACCCTACATATATATATATGTGTATATATATATTCCTGAAAACTATTTTATAACCAAAACTTTGTTTCAAAACATCATTCTCACTATAGTTATAAAACAGAAAACAAAACTAAATTTTTTAAACGTAAATATATTTAAAATATTAAAACACCTAAGAAATGCAATCTATACATATGAAAAACTAAAATATTTATATGCATAACAAGTAGTTGCAACATTATCCATAAGCAGCAGTTAGTGTTTATTTTCCCCATATTTTGGTTTAACACCATAGTGTAGTGGTAGTTCATTCTTTTTAGGAAAATTACATAAAGTACACATAGCATATTATTAGTAAGTTATAGAAGACTGTATAACTGGAAAATTCCAAGTAACAGCATTTCCTCTAAAAACACATCTATTATTAAACAAATTACTTTAAACTAGCAGAGAACAAAATGAGCCTATAATTTATTAAGAACAAGATATATACTCAACTTGCATAAAATTACATATGGCATTTTAAAAAGTCTATTTCTAAAATATCAGTAATTCAGGCAATTGGGATTTCCACAGGAGAGAAATTACCATTAATTTCCTTGTTATGAAGAAAGGTCTGCCTTAAGAACATCACAACGATGTTATTAAGAAATGCTACAGCATACTTTAAAAATCAAAATGTTGAAACATATGCATCAGGATATTCTTTTACTGATACCAGCCCTATAGCAGCATTTCAGAAGGTGATTTAAATCTAATAACTGACTTGGGTTTTTATTCTTTTCTAGAAATACATATTACATGTATAGTTTAGTTAAGAATTTTCATTTCCATTATAAAAGGGAACTTTTCATACTGATTATCTAAAGGTATAAGAAATTAAGTAATTGGATAGTCTAGCACTTTATTAGAAATATACCTACTGACTCCACAAAACAACTTTTACATATAAGCAAATTACTAAAATATCTGAATCGGGAGAAATGAAATAAAATATAGTTAATGGTTTTCTCTTTATCTCTAACTGTAAAAATCCCTTTTGCCTATTTGTTTGACCCGTCTCTATTCATGCAATTTAAAGAACCCTCAAAAGAATTTACACATCTTTATACAGAATTCACATCTACATCAGTAAACTGCCAGTCTTTTTATATTTTCAGTGCCTTATCAAAATATGGGTAACAAAGTTCTTCATTCTATGAGGCAGGAAGATGTTTCCTAAGTACTTCTTTGGATGAAGATGATATAGTATCTGGGAAGGACACCTCAAATTCTATTAGAAGGTCACCACGTTGGTCAGGATTTTTTGGAAATGGCAGCCCATATCCAATAATTCTTCTTCTCATTCCGGGTTTCACAATATCATTTACTGACATAGGTATGTTTCTTCCATCCAGTGTTGGTACATTAATTGAGCAGCCACACAATGCCTAAAATGGACCAAATAAAATAAAATAAACACACTTCAAAACTCAAAAATCTAAGCACAAATATTACCAGATGGTAAAGGATAATACCACTAAGGTAAAACTTTAACCTCCAAAAGAATAACAATATTTTTTTTTTCCTCATTAGAAAATTCCTTCAGAGGTCAGGCGCGGTGGCTCATGCCTATAATCCCAACACTTTGGGAGGCTGAGGCAGGCAGATCACCTGAGGTCAGGAATTCGAGACCACCCTGACCAACATGGAGAAACCTTGCCTCTGCTAAAATACAAAATTAGGCAAGCACAGTGGCGCATGCCTGTAATCCCAGCTACTTGGGAGGCTGAGGCAGAAGAATCACTTGAACCCGAGAGGCGGAGGTTGCAGTGAGCCGAGAATGCACCATCGCACTCCAGCCCGGGCAACAAAATCAAAACTCT
>NW_016807069.1:587800-589996 GCF_001698545.2 Rhinopithecus bieti
AAGACTCTGTCTCAAAAAAAAAAAAAAAAAAAGGGCAAAAAAGAACTCAAGTAATAACTGTATTAATGCAGTACCATTATAATTTATAAATGTATATATTTATATAAACTTATAAATGTGTATTTTTATTAACATAAAGGTATAGAAATTTATTATTTATAGTGAATTATAAATTATTTTCTTCTAATATCTTTTTGTTATGCAATTATTACTCCATATTAACAATTTTAGAACAAACCCTATATACAAGGACTAATGTGTTGAGATTACCAATGCAGATCTCATAAAGCACATTTGTAAAAGCAGCCTCATAGTACATAATCCAGTTAGCACTTAAAATTGACACTTTAATTCTAAGTAACTAAAGTTAGAAAATACAATCACATCCATATAAGAGATATAATACCAGTACTATCTTAGAGGATTGTTATAATAATTATTTTTAACATATAATAGCCATTAAATGCATGTCAGCTATTATCTAGATACACTCCCTATGATCAACCACATAATTATTTGGTCTCAGGATTTTAGGTCCTACCAACTTACCTCTCGTAAACTAATTTTAGCAGTATAAATTATATTTGATCCATCCCTTTTAAATTTTGGATGATCTTTGTCTTTAATGATAAAAACAATGTCTGCTGGAATACTATTTGGTGTTTCATCTCCTTCTCTTGGAAAAGTAATTTTGGTGCCTTCTTTCCACCCTTTTTTAATTTCAATGGTAAGAATTTTGTCCTCGGATCTGTAACTCCTTCCATCAGCGTTTAGCCTTTTTCGAGAAATCTTCATTCGTTTGGTACAACCACTATATATCTCTTCAAGTGATACTCTAAGTTCATGAATAACTGGAGGATCTTGTTTGAGACGGGATGGCCCCACAGAATTCCTGTCTCTTGGATATCCATTCATGCTGAAACCAAAGGCACTAAAAGGATCACCATCTATTTCCATTTCTTCAGAATCTCTACCACCACCCATTCGTCTTCCAAAGAAAATTTCAAAGGGGTTGGACCCTCCGAAAAATGCAGCAAATGTAGCATGAGGATCGCCATGAAAGGTGTACCGGAAGGTACCTCCTTGTCCATCAGTACCTCCTGCTCCTCCTTTCAACCCTAATTGAAGAGATAACCATGATTAGAAAAAAGCTTGCAACTCTTAGAAGTTAAAACTTTCAAAAACTGTATTGCTAATAAACTTTGGCTAACTTACATTAAAATGTATTAATATTGGCCAGAAATGCCACTTTAACTAAATACAGAACAGCTATAAAACTCTTAATAATTACATCCTAAGTTAAATTGTTAGTTTTCAAATTCTTCCTCCAAATTAGCACTTTTTGTTGTTGTTGTTGTTTTGTTTTGTTTTTGAGACAAAGTTTCGTTCTTGTTTGCCCAGGCTGGAGTATGGGCAACTGATGCAATCTCGGCTCACCGCAACCTCCGCCTCCTGGGTTCAAAAGATTCTCCTGCCTCAGCCTCCCGAGTAGCTGGGATTACAGGCATGCGCAACCACACCCGGCTAACTTTGTATTTTTAGTAAAGACAAGGTTTCTTCATGTTGGTCAGGCTTGTCTCAAACTCCCGACCACAGATGATCTGCCTGCCTCGGCCTCCCAAAGTGCTGGGATTACAGGCATGAGCCACTGCTCCTGGCCAAATCAGCATCTTTAATAATTTATTCCTGATTCTTTGTTCCTCAGGTAGGTAAGAAAAATAAAATAAGGCCAGGCGCAGAGGCTTACGCCTGTAATCCCAACACTTTGGGAGGCTGAGGCAGGCGGATTATGAGGTCAGGAGTTTGAGACCAGCCTGGCCAACATAGTGAAACCCCGTCTCTACTAAAATTACAAAAAATTAGCCAGGTGTGGTGGTGGGCGCCTGTAATACTAGCTACTTGGGAGGCTGAGGCAGGAGAATCACTTGAACCCAGGAGGCGGAGGTTGCAGTAAGCCAAGATCGCGCCACTGCACACCAGCCCAAGCAACAGTGTGAGACTCCGTCTCAAAAAAAAAAAAGAAAAAGAAAAGAAAATTAGGAACTTCTTATCTTATAAACTACTGATCTGGCATGCTGAAATATATAAATTATATAAGTATCTACTTATAAATATGTAAGTTTTTAAAAGATGTCAGTTGGAAGGTCTTCAGTAATTGATACAAAGTATAGAACTTAAATCTTTAATTTGTATTAT
>NW_016807070.1:0-3212 GCF_001698545.2 Rhinopithecus bieti
TTATGTATGAAGCATTTTCCATCATACAATGTAAAATCTTCATAGTGAGTAGTATGAATAATTTGTAATATAAATTAAATATAAACTTTAAAAAATCCTAACCTGAGAAATTATAAAGCTTTTATATAAATAATGAGTAGATGTAAAATAAATAAGCACCTGCCCATTGTCATCTAGACATAAGGTAAGCAGTAGATGCTCATTAAGTTTAATAATATAACCCAATTTAATGTCATTTGATTAAGAAGGAATATGTCTGGGTTGAGTGTGGTGGCTCCTGCCTGTAATCCCAGCACTTTGGGAGACTGAGGCAGGTGGATCACTTGAGGTCAGGAGTTCCAGACCAGCCTGGAAACATGGTGAAACCCCATTTCTACTAAAAATACAAAAACTAGCTGGACATGGTGATAGGCACCTGTAATACCAGCTGCTTGGGAGGCTGAGGCAGGAGAATCTCTTGAACCCGGGAGGCAGAGATTGCAGTGACTTGAGATCACACCACTGCACTCCAGCCTGGGTGACAGAGGGAGACTCCATTTCACAAAAGACAATGCTAAATCATTCCTTTTGTGGGAGACAATTTTCATTTTTGGCCTGGCTCTATCTAAAACATTTAATTTTTTGTCATGATGATATTAGTGAGTGAATTGGACTGAATACATTGAATTGAACAATTCATTTGCTCAGGCAAAACTTTAGACAGCTGAGAGCAAGGTTTTAATTACATACAACATGATAAGACAGAATGATGGCCCCCAAAGATATCTGAGCTCCAATTCCAGAAACTGTGACGATGCTATCTCACATAGCAAAAGTGATCTTGGCAGATGTGATTAAGGTTAAGGTCCTTGAGATGGAGAGACTCAATGACCTGGGTTAGGCAGGTGGGCCCAATCTAATCACATGAGTGCTTAAAAAAGGACAACATTTCCCAGATCTAGTCAAAGGGAGACATGAGGTGAAGAAGGTTGAGAGAAATGCAGAGTATCTTTGAGGATAGAGGAAGAGACATGAGCCAAGGCAGGTGGAAAAGGCAAGGAAATGGCTTCTCCCTTGGAGGCTCCAGAGGAAATGCAAACCTGTTGCCACCATGATTTTAGTCCACGGAGGTCTGTTGGGCCTTTAACCTTCAGAAATATAAAATGATAGATTTGTGTTGTTCTCAGCCACTAATTTGTGATACCCTGTTACAGCAGCATAAGAAAACTTATATACACATAAATATGGCTCAGTTGCTACATCTTGACACTGACATAGTATCAATGACACACATAAAGAATGAATTTTAAAATGGTTGATTCATACATAATTTAATAGACAGCACATTTCTAATTCAATTAATTTAAATCTTTATTAACTTTATTTCTCTAAACTACTTTGAATTCTTAGATATTTACTATTTTAGTGGGTAAAATTTAAAACGGTATCCCCCCAAAATTGGCAATTGAAACTGCCAGAATGTTTAAATGAGTTGTTCTATTTCTTCCTTACCTCATTCCATAAAATCTACTTTCAAGAAGGGGCTGAGGTTAACTGTGCTGAAATAAGCTTCTCTGAGCTAATCACTAAAAGAAATAGATTCGTAAGGAATGAAGCCAGATATGAAAGTGAGGGAAGAGGCATCTGTTGTCCTCACTGTGGTGGTATATATCCCCGTGGGAGGCTGAAAAACATCTGTGCTTCATGAAACCCTTCCGTGAAAGAATTATGCATCTCTACCAGACATTTCAAGCTCTTTAAAAAAAGATGCATTTTAAAAAGACAATTTTCCATACTAGCATTTAACTTAGCATTTGGCTTGGTTTTATTCTGAATTAATTTAAGTTTCCTATGAAGTAGATTTCAAGCTAGATGTGGATTTCTGCTAGTTTTATAAAGCATACCTTTTTCCTCTGAAATGGTAACTCCATGAGTTTGAAAGACAGGAAAGAAGACAAGAAGGTTGTATTTAAAAGTTAAGTCCAGATATAAGCAAAACAAACAAAAATCTCAGCAAAATCTCCATTTCAGTTGGAATATGGCAATGTTCTTTGAAGAATGCAAAGCTTCCAGGGGAAAAATAGGGTTTGAGTGTGGTTTTACCTGAATGTCACAAATCAAACTTCTTATTTTTATTTATTTATTTATTTATTTATTTATTTATTTATTTATTTATTTTGAGATGGAGTTTCATTCTGTCACCCAGGCTAGAGTGCAGTGGTGCGATCGTGGCTCACTGCAACCTCCACCTCCCAGGCTCAAGCAATTCTCCTTCAGCCTCCTAAGTATCTGGGATTACAGGCATGCGCCACCACAACTGGCTAATTTTTGTATTTTAGTAGAGATGGCGTTTCACCATGTTGGTCAGGCTGGTCTCGAACCCCTGACCTTGTGATCCACCCGCCTCAGCCCCCCAAAGTGCTGGGATTACAAGCGTGAGCCACTACACCAGGCCTGACAAATTAAACTTTAAGCACGTAAAACCTAGTAGATTTCCATTTCTGTTAATATGGAAAAACAGATAACCAGAAAACTCTCCTGCTACAAAACCCATAGAACTGCTGAAGAAAATATAGCAGCACTCCTTTTCATGTATTACTTAGATCATAAGAAAAGGAAAGCAATCCTTAGAGGAACAACACAAAAAAAGTCCTGACATCAAGGCTGCCCTAGCGATGATGTTGTGGTAGTGGGTGTGCAGGTTGCGGGAGGACTTACAGTTCCTCAAACCAAGGGGCCTGTGGGGGTCGGGAGCAAGATGGCCAGCCGAATAGGAACAGCTCCAGCCTCCAGCTCCCAGCGTGAGGGACACAGAAGACTGCATTTTCAACTGAGGTACCAGGTTCATCTCACGGGGTTCATCTCACTGGGGAGTGCCGACAATCGGTGCTGGTCAGCTGGTGCAGCCGGACCAGTGAGAGTTGAAGCAGGGTGAGGCATCGCCTCACCTGGGAAGCACAAGGGGGGAAGGGAATCCCTTTTCCTAGCCAAGGGAAACTGAGATACACAACACCTGGAAAATCGGGTAACTCCCACCTTAATACTGCGCTTTACCAAGGATCTTAGCAAAGGGCACACCAGGATATTATATCCCACACCTGGCCTGGAGGGTCCCACACCCACGGAACCTCCCTCATTGCTAGCACAGCAGTCTGAGATCTAACTGCAAGGCAGTAGCCAGGCTGGGGGAGGGGCGCCCGCCATTGCTGAGGCTTAAGTAGGTAAACAAAGCC
>NW_016807070.1:5005-17593 GCF_001698545.2 Rhinopithecus bieti
AGGACAGTCATGCCACATGGATTTCACTTTATTTTAAAGTCTCCCCTGATTTGAAAAGAATACTATAATAATCCTAAGGTTGAAGAACATCATTGACTTACAGATATCCACATGTATATTTTGTAGTAAAAAAACTGAAAAGTAATTTTCGTATGAAGTATGCAGTAATAAATTGGGATGATTTTCCAGATTAAACTAAATTAAATACTTCAAATGTAACGTTAAATGCTAATAATGCAATAAGAACACAGTCTACATATATAATAAATATCTCTATAAATATGAGCAATTTTCTATGATACTTTTTGCCTGCAGATTATAACATATAGTATTTTTCACATACACATATATTCTTCATTTTATTAAACGGGTTTTATTGGTGGTTTATATGCTTTGGCTCTGTATCCCCACCCAAATCTCATCTTGTAGCTCCCATAATTCCCACATGTTGTTGGAGGGAACTGGTGGGAGATTACTGAATGCTGGCGGTGGGTCTTTCCCGTGCTGTTCTCGCCACAGTCAATGGGTCTCATGAGATCTGATGGTTTTAAAAATGGGAGTTGGGCCCCGCCGCTGGCTCCGTTCCGCTTCCTGCCTCCGCTCCCTGCCTCCACGCCGCAGCGCCAGCCATAGCCGCCTAGCCTGCAGCCACCACCTCTGAGCATAAGATGGCTGTGCCACCCACATTTGCTGATCTTGGCAAATCTGCCAGGGATGTCTTCACCAAGGGCTATGGATTTGGTTTAATATAGCTTGATTTGAAAATAAAATATGAGAATGGATAGGTATTTACAAATCAGGCTCAGCCAACACTGAGACCACCAAAATGCCAGGCAGTCTGGAAACCAAGTACAGATGAACTGAGTAGGGCCTGACGTTTACGGAGAAATGGAACACCGACAATATACTAGACACCGAGGTTACCGTGGAAGATCAGCTTGCATGTGGACTGAAGCTGACCTTTGATTCAGCCTTCCCACCCAACACTGGGGGGAAAAATGCTAAAATCAAGACAGGGTACAAGCAGGAGCACATTAACCTGGACTGCAACATGGATTTCGACATTGCTGGGCCTTCCATCCGGGGTGCTCTGGTGCTGGGTTACAAGGGCTGACTGGCCAGCTACCAGATAAATTTTGAGACTGCAAAGTCTCGAGTGACCCAGAACAACTTTGCAGTTGGCTACTAGACTGATGAATTCCGGCTTCAGGCTGATGTGAATGACAGGACAGAGTTTGGCGGCCTCATTTACTAGAAGGTGAACAAGAAGTTGGAGACTGCTGTCAGTCTCACCTGGACAGTAGGAAACAGTAACACGCGCTTCGGAATAGCAGTCAAGTATTAGATTGACCCTGACGCTGCTTCTTGCTAAAGTGAACAACTCCAGCCTGATAGGTTTAGGATACACTCAGGTCCTAAAGCCAGGTATCCAGCTGACACTGTCAGCTCTTCTGGATGGCCAGGACGTCAATGCTGGTGGCCACAAGCTTGGTCTGGGACTGGAATTTCAAGCATAAATGAATACTGTACAATTGTTTGATTTTAAACTATTTTGCAGCGTAACTACCTTCAGAATTTAGTGTATCTTTTAATGTTGTATGTCTGGGATGCAAGTATTGCTAAATATGTTAGCCCTCCAGGATAAAGATGATTCAGCTTTAAGATGTTAGTCTTTCAGAGGTACAGAAGAAACTCATTTCCAAAAAAGGCCCTTTCAGTGGTAGACTTGGGGGAACTTGGCAGCCACTTTGAGATGCCAGGTTTCTTTTTTTGTCTAGAAATGGCTGCAAGTGGAAGCTGATAATATGTAGGCACTTTGTAAATTCATATTGAGTACATGAATGAAATTGTAATTTCCTGAGAATTGAACTTTGGCTTCCTAACCCTAATTGATGAGAGAGCTCATGACCTGTTCCCAGTCCAGTTCATCATTATCTCTTTTACACCAAAAGGTCTGCAGGGTGTGGTCACTCTTTCTTTTGTGCCATTTTGGGGTGGCGAGGGTGGATGTGATGAAGCCAATAATTCAGGACTTACTTCTTCCTGTGTTGCGTTTCTTAACCCTTGCACCAGAGTATGAAATAGCTTCCAGGAGCTCCAGCTATAAGCTTGGAAACGTCTGTGTGATTGTAATCACATGGTGACAACACTCAGAATCTCAATTGGACTTCTGTTATATTCTCACCACTCAATTTGTTTTTTAGCAGTCTAATGGGTACATTTTAGAGTCTTCCATTTTCTGTGGAATTAGAGCCTCCCCTTCAAATGCTGTAATTAATATCACTTAGACTCAAATAAAATATTGAAACCTAACAAAAAGAAAACAACAACAACAACAGGAGTTGACCTGCACAAGCTCTCTTTTTGCCTGCCACCATCCACGTAAGGTGTGACTTGCTCCTCCTTGCCTTCCACCATGATTGTGAGGCCTCATCAGCCATGTGGGACTGTAAGTCCAATAAACCTCTTTCTTTTATAAATTGCCCAGTCTCGGGTATGTCTTTATCAGCACAATGAAAATGGACTAATCCAGTGGTATAAAAGGTTAAGTGGTAGATCCAGAAAAATAACCTGTAATTTCTGATTCCAAATTATTTTTTTTCTAATGAGTCATTTTGTGCAACAGCAGGCAGTGGGGGTCTTATCAGGTAGCCACTTTTTTTTTTTTTTTTTTTAATCAGATACTGCATTATTGTAGACTTCCAGAGCACTTAGGAAACCACAAGTATAAATCTTTGTTGAATATACAGTTTTGGCAAGGACAAGCCAAATTTTCTTGAATAATTAAAACATAGCTAAGATAGGAACCAGTGTGATGGAACTTGGTTCTCCTTCATTTTTTCCTTATTCAATTCTTCATTCAATGATTGAATGGGGAGGGAGGTAAAATCACAAATAACCTGTCAGTCATAGCACTGTCGAGTTAGTTATTAAATATTTACAAAATGTAAGACTGTCAATGTACTGTGAGTTTCTTGAGGAATGGGAACAGATCTTGCTCACTATGTGTATATATATATATACTGTATATATACACACACTGTATATATATACACATATACACTGTATATATACATACTATATATACACACAGTATATATACATACTGTGTATATATATGCCTACAGCATATATATACATACTGTGTGTATATATTCTGTGTGTGTATATATATATTCTGTGTGCATATATGTATATACAAAACCTCACACAGAACTTCAAAACTAGTAGACACTCAATGATATTTACTGAATTAACAAACTAACTAAATTCAACTGCTATTTAAGTATTTAAAAAGTAGTAATGCAGTTTTATCATTTGATATGTGTTGCATGTCTTTCATCAAAGCAACATAAAATGCTCTATACAAATCTCCAGTTTGGGGCTGGGCACGGTGGTTCATGCCTATAATCCCAGAACTTTGGGAGGGCACAGCGGGATGATCTGTTGAGCTCAGGAGTTGGAGACCAGTAAGGCCAACGTAGTGAGACCTTGTGCCTACTATAAACAACAGCAAAATTTAGCTGGTGTGCGCCTGTAGTCCCAGCTACTTGGAAGGCTGAGGCGGGAGGATTGCTTGAGCTCGTGCCACTGCACTCCAGCTTGGGCGAGATCCTGTCTCAAAACCAAACCAAACCAAAACAAAAGGAAAGAACCCTCCAGCTTTTTAAAATTGTCACTTGCTAAAATTACTTCCCTAAGATATCCATCAAAAGATACAGAGCTAGAAAGAGCTGTGAATCCTGTCCAGAAATCATTAAAATGTGATATGGATTGGTCAAGGAAACTTTCCTGCTTTGGGTCAGTTTGAGAGCCTTTGCTTTGAAAGAAGTGCTGAGTATTGCTGCTGGAGAAGTGTGTAGAGGGCAGTTCAGAAAGATGGAATTGCCTGACCTAGGATTCCAAGACTATTTTAATAACATAAATACTCTGGTTCAGGTTAGAGCTGTCAGCTTTTAAAACACTAAAATTTCTACTCCACTTCTTGCTTTCATTCAATTGAGTTTTGTCCTAAACTTAGAGTAAACAGCCAAAGCTGTTTTACTTCTCAAAATTAGACACCAAGTGCATTCTTGCTAATTTTAAACCAGGGCATTTAAGGATAAGATATCATTTGGTAATCTCATTAATGCCTGCCTAGTTTTTGATGTAATCCTCAAACTGTTGACTATTGAGACTTACAGCTTGATGAGTCAAATTTTTGAAAATCGTATTAACCCACTGCTTTTTAAAATGTTTGCCTTTAGATAACAGCATTAAACAATTGGATTGGTGGCTATATGACTGTTTTGTTATTCAGTAATTACCATTTGGTCATAGTATCATTGACAGTGAAGATAAGGCATACTTCAATATTTTGCTTTTAAGTTATTTGTAGGAACAACTATGATGACTGTAGCGCCACAAATTTGTAATCACTTTATAGAGAAACACAGCATCTCTTCTTTGCAGTAAATAAAACAGCACAGACTCTGAAGATTAGAAAAAAATGTCAAATGAAGGGGAACAGCATATGATAATGTTAAGGTCCTTAGTGTTTGAGTGAAGGGATCTGAATTTTAGTCCCAGCCTTGTTACTAACTGGTTGTATGTCTTTGAGCAAGGCATTTTGATTCCCTGAGCTTACGTTTCCTTATTCATAAAGTTATATGCTCTATTTTCACGGTAAAAAGAATATAATATGAATGGCATAGGCAGGAAGGAGAAACGGAAATACATTAAAGAAGACAATATAAAAAGTAAAACAGCCTGCCATTACTCTTTCTTGTCTTGCATTTACACTTTAACAAAAGTATTAAGTTACCTTAATATTCCTAAGCAGTGAAATTATTATAGGTTAATTTAAACTCCGGAAGGCTAATTTTGCCAGTTTCATAGTCCTTATCTTGCCAAATAGCAGAATTTGTGACACCTTACTCTCAAGAACAAACCTACTGAATTTTATTATGGTTATCTATTCACAACTGATACCCTGTTCATGTTTGTTACAGGCACATTAGCATGATGTCATTAGTATACTATATGTTCAATCTGAATTTTATCTCAAACGCCATTAAAAATAGTTTTACAATGCATTCGGATATACAGAAAATTCAACGTATTTGATTTATTGTTACATTTTAAACAGACAAAAATGCCCTTATGGAAGGCTTATATAGAATAATAAATGCAGATATGAAGTACTGAATTACACATACCATATACCTCAAATCATCAGAGATAGCTCTAGAATTAGGCTATGCCCTGAGATATTGGAAGAATCCTGGAAACTGAGAAAAATGATAGCAGCTGCTGTCACTGATGGTGGCACCAAACCAAAGTGCGATGTCTAGAAGTATCAATCACAGATCCCTGAGCCCTGGTCCCTGTCTTTATCACCATCTTAAAAACCAGAGGGTAAAGATGTAAGACGGATAAGCAAAATACCATGAGAAAGTTTGAGTGGACAAGAGGAAGTGATTGAGGATCAGATAGACAGCAAGGGGATAGCAGCTGCCCACAGAATATAAGTAGGGAGAAATAGGGAGATTCCTCTTTCACCTATTCAAGAAACATCCCTTATGCACCTATTACGTGCCAGACACTACTGGGTGTTGTTAATACAAAAATGAATTTGATCTAACCGTGCTTATCACAGAGCTTCCTGTATGGCAAAGTGAAGCAGGGACACGTAAATCTTGAAACACATTATGGTAAGTGTTACACCGAAGAGATGTGCAAAGTGTGATTGGTAGCCCAGAAAAACGATCAACCTCCCCAGAGATTCAGGAAACTCTTCACCTAGGAATTATTATATATGTTGGGGCTTAGTAGAAGAATAAGTATTTTCTAGGTAAGGAAGAAAGTCAAAGTGAGTACAGGCAGAGAAAAGCACAGGCCAAAGAAAGGGACCCAAAAGACCACTGGGGCTAAAGGGACTAGGTATAACTTGCTCTGCTGCAGCTCTTGGGGTATGTTGTGGAGGCAGGATGTTAACAAAAAGTGGAAGTGAAGGGACTGGGAAAAGTAGACTGGAACCATGTGATGAAACTTCTCATCTGCATGTTAGAGTTTGGATCTTACCCCTCATGCAATAGAGAAGCAAATAGGATTTACAAAGGAGGGTTATATGATCAGAACTGTTTTCTTAGATTGCTGAACCTGGGGAAAGGGTGGAGGGTTATTTGGACAGGGAGGATTTACAACTTGAAGGAGAAAACAATTAGGAGACTGGATTACAACTGTCTAAGGAAGGTTTAAAAATCCAAATGCTTTTGAAAGCCTCAGAAATCATGCAAATTTAAAGCAGAACCCACCACACTCACCCTGCCCCAGGCATTACATTCAAATTTTTAATAAAGGAAACAAACTATGCTGGCCGAGAATGAATTAGGATGGAATTAGGTTTAGCTACCAGTTTTTTAGATCATATGTAGGAGAAAGGGTGATGACATTATAAATTATGGCATGGAGAAATGAGACAAAGGAGTAGATAAATTCCAGGTCTATTTGAGTGGTGAGTGAGACTGACTGTTCCTGCTACTTCTGAAGCACTAGGAAATCAGGATATTCACTAAAAATGCTTAACATGTGCTCATCGACTCAATCCACTCATGGCTAAGGAGAAGGCAAGAGAGAAATCTTTGCCCCTTATATACTGCCACTGAAACAAAGTTCTGCATAGATATAGTTATAAGTCAATGTGGTTTGGGTGTTTCTTTCTTTAACATATTGAAAATAGTTTGGGCCTAGCAATAAAGAAAATCACCTAGTCTTAGTCAGAAGCTGATTTATTAGTACAGTTATCTAATTTTGTAAGGCTGACAGTGGCTGAATTAAGCACCTGGGCAAAAATACAAAATAAACAACTATGGTATAGCAATGACAAGAGGCCACCATGACTATGTCATTAGAAGTGATTTTATTTTTTAAAAGAGATTTTCAATTACAACTCTATGATAATTTTATACAATTAATCCTCTTACTCTTGCAATTTATATCTAAATAGACATATTATCTACAACCATAGTGTGGCAGGAAAGGATGCAGACATGGTGTCTACTTAGACTTGGAGTGAGGGAAACATAAACGAGAAAGTACAGAGACTTGATTCTAAGGGTTGAATAATTTCTGGACAAAAGAGGAATTCTAATGGATAAGAATAATGGAGTGAATACCAGCAGTTATCTCAAAACCAAAGTGGAGCATTAATATGGCTTTTCACCACTTAAGCTAACCTGATCATAAATAATTACGGAGGTAATATGGATAAATATAATCTTAAAACTACTATCTGTGGTAAAAGCACCATATGTGATTCTGATAAATTTAAACACACCATTTAAGTGCATTTCCTGGTTTTAAAAATGGCTGCAATTTACATGTATTACTGGCATAAATATAGAATGCTTCATATATATTGGGTGATTAATGAATAAGTTAACTGAACAAGTAGCTAGAGAGCATAAAAGAAAGAACAGTAAATTTCACATCAGAAGACCAATATAATCTTCAGGGCTGAATGAGAAGTTAAGAGTCTTGGTCATATCACAGCTTAGCCATTTGCCGTGCAAGACATTTAACCTCTGTGTTCGGATCTTTCCTTTGTGAACAGAGATTAGGAAAGGCCAGATAGCAAAGCAAGAGTTCTGTCTAACAAAAAGTCTATCATTCAATGCCCTTACAGAAGAGAGAAAGTATGTCTGGCCTTGAAGAGGAACATGAATTTAGATGAAAAATTCAATTATCCTGAGCTAGAAATCCAAGTCTTGTATACATCTATATAATAATGAAAATAACTGTGCTATCAAAATTACATCAGTTTTATTTTTTTCCTGTGCCAAAGCAAAAACACACTTAATAACCAGGAGTCACACATTCAAAGCAGCCATGTTCTTTCAGGAGCCAAGCAAAAATCACAAATATGGGCCGGGTGTGGTGGCGCATGCTTGTAGTCCCAGCTACTCGGAAGGGTGAGGTGGAAGGATTACTTCAGCCAGGGAGGTTGAGCCTACAGTGAGCCCTGATCGCACCACTGCACTACAGCCTGGGCGACAGAGTGGGACCCAGTATCAAAAACAACAACAACAAGAAGAAAATAATAAACATGTAAACACCCTCAAATATAAAATAATATGACATGATGGGTCTATGGCTAATAGGAGAGTACATGTCTCCCAATAGCCTTCACAATCAATTATTGTTTTCCTAAACACTGCCTCTCAAAGCCCGTCTTTGTCTACATGTGGGCGGTGGGCCATAAGATTGTGACCCCCAGTCTTAAGCTGTCTATTATTAATAGCATTAAAGTGTCTTCTTTCATTTGGATATTGATGTCGCTTCTCACAAGTCAGTAAACTACCTTATCAATGATCAATTTCCTCCTCATCTTACCTGATGTATCAACAGCATTTAACCCAGTTGATCCCTTCCCCTCCTTGATAGCTTTCTTCATCTGACTTCCCTGGATACCACACACTCAGGTCTTCCTCTTACTTTTACAGCCATTCCTGAGTCCCCTTGACTAGTTTTTCCCCTTCTCCTAGATCTCCAAAAGTTGGAGTTCTCTAAGGTTTCCTCCCTTTTGTATCTACACACTCATTCTTTGCTGATAACCAGTCTCATGTCTTTAACAACCATATGCTGTCAACTACCAAGTTTATATCTCCAGCCAGGACCACTCTCCTGAACTCCAACTTCCTATATCCAACTGCCAGTCAGCATCTCCACATAGATGTCTAATTGACATCTTAAGATTAAGATGTCTAAAACTGAACTCCTGATCCATGTGCATTCTTACCAATCACAGTTGATAGCAACTATTCTTTCAGTTGTCAATGCCAAAAATCTTCTTGTCATCTTGACATCTCTATTTTTCTTAAATTTTACATTTTGGTATATTAAGACATCATCCTAAGTGTTTCCTAATAAATATAGAATCTGACTACTTTTCACCACCTTCATTGCTTCCATCCTTGTGCAAGCCACCATTCTCTCCTGAGGAGTAGTACAGTAAGTCTCTGCTTGCATCATTACCCCATATGTACTATTCTCAACAGCAACCACAGCAATCCTATTAAAACCCAAGTAAAAGGCCAGGCGTGGTGGCTCATGCCTGTAATTCCAGCACTTTGGGAGGCCGAGGCAAGTGGATCACCTGAGTTCAGGAGTGAGAGACTAGCCTGACCAACATGGAGAAACCCCATCTCTACTAAAAATGCAAAATTAGCTGGGCATGGTGGCACGCACTTGTAGTCCCAGCTACTTGGGAGGCTGAGGCAGGAGAATCAATTGAACCCGGGAGGTGGAGGTTGCAGTGAACCAAGACCGTGCCATTGCACTCCAGCCTTGGCAACAAGAGTGACAGTCAGTCTCAAAAAAAAAAAAAAAGAAAAAAGAAAAAAAGAAAAAGAAACCCAAGTAAAATTATTTCACGCCTGTAAGCAAAGGCCTGCCATGTCTCCATGTTTTACTCGGAATCAGGCCATTGTAGCTTCTTATAAGGTCTTTCCAAATATCTCCCTTGCCACCGCCATCTTCCCTATCATTTCCTCTTCTATCACTGCCCCTTAGTTCAAGTTGCTTTAGCCACACTGAACACCTTACCATTCCTTGAACATACCTGTAATGTTTTTATATAACTCTTAATTATTTCCTCTGCCAGGAAAATTATTCCCCTGGATATTTGCTTGACAAAATCCCTTACCACATTTAATGTGGGCTCCATATTCTACCCTCTCAATGAGCAAACCCTGACCACTTGCAAAACAGTCACAACCACACCACTGGCACTTCTAATCCCATTTATGGCGCACCACAAAGGTTATCAATTTCTAATAGTCTCTATACCTTGCACTCATTGTCACTTAACACAAAATTGATGATTTTTCTTTAACAAGAACTTTTATATATTTCTCAAGATAATTAATATATAAATATCTAAGTAAATCATGGATAGGTAATGGTGAGATTTATCTACAATTCATAAAAATAAATAAATCATGGATAACTTGCTGAGACTGATATACAATTAATCAGTCATCCGTTTACATTTTAACATTCTTAAAGCTTTCCTATTATAGAAAAAATTATTTTTTCCAGGTTTATAAAAAGTTTTCTCCTACTGTAAAATTGAGAATAAAGAACTGATGCAATTNCATTTTTTGTGTGTGGTGAGAACACTTAAAACCTGTCACCAGCAATTTTCAAGTATATTGTTATTAACTATAGGCACCATGATGCACAATAGATTTCTTGAACTTATTTTTTGTATCTAATTAAAATTTTGTGTCCTTTGACAAACATCTCCTCAATCCCCCAGCTCTCAAATGCTGGCAACCACCATTTCAGGTAGTTTTATTTGTTAAGAACATCTTACATGTAGATAATAGTTTATTTAGAGCTTATCAAGCAATATAAAAAAATGATCCCAGAAACCATAAAACAAGTTCTCTCCATGTTTTACCTAAGCTTTTGATGCTTAAAATTGAACAGATCAGCTACTGGAGGAAATATTATGGGTTTGTCTGACAGCTTCTGTTCACTGTCAAAATTCTGCCAACTAGTTGTTAGCACAGGCAAAAATTTGTCACTTAAGAGACTAATGCATTAAGCCTAAAAGTCAAATTGCTCATGAAAGGTAAGGTGACTGTTTTTAAGAACCAACAGCTATGTTTTTATTAGAGGTAAAGCTCTCATGATTATACGGCCACTTATATCAGAAATTCAGCCACTTTACCCTCAGTGAACAATTTATCTTCCAGACTGGATTCATTGTCTATGCAACTGATACAATTCCCTGGTTTAGAGCTTATTATCATGCTGCAAACTGAGTAACATATTTCCCCAGACATAAATGTCTACAGAGCTCCCCTTAACAAGAGTCAAGTGTCCTTTTCAACTTTGCTAAAACACTAAGATACCCTGAACAAGCTTAATTGAATTATTTTGTTTTACTAAAGTATGCAGAGTTGTTCAGTTTCTTCTTCTTCTTTTTTTTTTTCATAATAATCAGGACCTCAGGTACACATAAATGAATTCTCTGCTCCTTTTGAAGAAGGAGATCAAGAAAAAATTCCCCAAGTGCAAGATCAAAAAGAAAAAGCTTTCTTTGCTTACTTGAGCTATACATCTCTTAACGTTCCTGTAATGCTTTCTTAAATAATGAAAATAAGTCAAGATTAGGTAATTATGCATTTTTCCTTAGCTATTTTCCTAAGAGGACAAATTTATTAAAATTTCAATGTATTTTCAAGTTCTATTAAGTAGCATCTGCATGACACTATGGTTGACAATGCCTTTCAACTTCATTTGCATTTTGTCTTTACAATTCATTGAAAATTTGAAAGTAATGGTCAATCATTGGAAGCTTATGAGGTCCAGCACTGTGTTAGGTACTTCACCATATCACATCTCAGTAAGGTAGGTATCACTATATCTTAATTTTTAGATGCGGAACCTGAATATTTTCCTGTTGCATCATTTTTTTTTTTTTTGCATCTGATGTTTTTGAAAGGCAGAATAATCATCAGAACTAACTTTATTCAGTGCCTACGAGTGGTTGCACTATGAGGTGCTGCACTACGAACTTTATCTTATTGCTAATTTTCATTAAAGCCATGTAAGAAAGGTATTATTATACTTATTTTACAAATGAAGCTGAGCCCTGGTGAGATTCAATAAATTACCCCAAGTCACATAACAAGAACTGACAGAATCGGGATTCTAGGCTGCACTCTCCACCAAGCCATGCTGCCAAACACGGTGACCCCTTCTGCTTTTTCTTTCTTTTTTTTCCATTTTTGAGACAAGGGCAACTCTGTCACCCAGGTTGGAGTACAGTGGCACAATCACTGCTCACTGCAGCCTCAACCACCTGAGCTCAAGTGACACTCCCACCTTAGACTCCCCAGTACTTGGGACACAGGAGCATGCCACCACGCCCTGGTAATTTTTTATTCTTTTGTAGAGAAGGAGTCGCCCTATATTGCCCAGGCTGTTCTAAACTCCTGGGCTCAAGCGATCCTCCCACCTTCAGACTCCCAAAGTGGTGGGATTACTGGTGTGAGCCACTATGTCTAGCCTATGATGATCCTTCTTTGATCCTCTTCACTATCTTGATGCTTAGTAAATTCTAAATAATATCTTGAATTTTCCTAATATGATGTTACTTTTTTAAACAATCACAACTTTTTTTTTTTTAATCTAACAAGACACTATTTTCCAAGTAATTCACATGAAGTGAGCAAAGACTTGTTTGGATACTAATTTTATAGTGTAAATTGGTACAAGGAAAGTTGCTGTGACCTGTGGTTATACTTGTAAGTGTTGCCCTTGGGCTTGCAAAGTATTCTCCAGAGTCAAGCAAATGCTCATATAATTAAGCTACCCTTTCTGAGGTAATCACTTTTTAACCAACTATTTTTTATGCCAAGTACATTCCTTTGGGTAATAATGAGAGGTCTGGTATTATACCCTCATACTGTATAGTGTTTTAATTAAAAGAGGTGTCACTGAATACATAAACATTTTGTGTCCGTCAGAATCTATAATCATGCAAATGGAAAAGAGCTGGGAAAGAAAACACACATCTTTTCTGTTTATATTTCA
>NW_016807070.1:18718-20145 GCF_001698545.2 Rhinopithecus bieti
GAATCACTCTGCAGAAAAAGAAAATACTACGTTGTGTAATCAGATTTTAAAAATTAAATGTGAAGATTTTCTATTACAATGAAGAGTTGATTTTTAAAAATCAACTCATATTTGAAGGCTTGCTTCTCAATTCACTGCACCACTCAAAACTGCAATTCACTTTGTAGAACCCGAGGTGAAAGAAAAGCAAATGGATCGCATTCAGAAGACATTGTTCAAGTTCTGGCATTACCCTTTATTAGCTGGGTGAAAAGGCTAAATCTCTGAGTATAAATTTCTCATCACTAAAATCAGAGTAATATTTCCTTTCAGCCTTATTCATGAAATAAGAGAATATAAAGCTGCTCTTTAAATTATAACAAGCAATATTAGTTTAAGAGATTTGTTGTATAACTAAGTTGTTCCTGCTAATATAGTTATTAAAAAGTTAAATATTAACCTGTATAGATAGAGACAACAGAATAAAGTACTCCTAAATTTAAAATTTGTACTCACGTGATGTTGCTAGGGGGGTCTGCCTCTTTCCTATTTTGTCAGCTCTCTGGGAAGTTTGAACGCTCAATTGGAAACAAGGAAATATGTCTGCTTATCTCCTTCTCCTACAACAGTGGTCCTCAACCTTTTTGGCACCAGGGACCGGTTTCGTAGAAGACAATTTTCCATGTCTGGAAGGTGGGGGTGGGTGGATGGATAATGGTTTCAGGATGAAACTATTCCACCTCAGATAATCAGGCATTAGTTAGATTTCTCATAAGGAGTGCACAGTCTAGATCCTTTGAATGAGCAATTCAAAGATTCTCCTGTGAGAATCTAATGACGCTGCTGATCTGACAGGAGGTGAAGTTCAGGCGGTAATGCTTGCTTGCCACTGCTCACCTCCTGCTCTGCAGCCTGGCTCCTAACAGGACATAGATAGGTACCGGTCCATGGCCCATGGTTTGGGGAACCCTGTCTTACAGCATTCTCAGTCATACAGCCTGTTCATACCATCCCAATAACTACACACTGGTAACAGACAAAAAAAGGGGAGAAAAGAATGACACTAAATAGGTCCCTTCCATCATCTCTCCTTGGATGAAGCTGGAAGCCATCATCCTCAGCAAACTAACACAGGAACAAAAAAGCAAACACTGCATGTTCTTACTCATAAGTGGGGGTCGAACAATGAGAACATATGGACACAGAAATGGGAACAACTCACACTGGGGCCAGTTGGGGGGTGTGGAGTGAGGAGAGGGAGAGCGTTAGGACAAATATTTAATGCATGTGGGGCTTGAAAGCTAGATGACAGGCTGATAGGTGCAGCAAACCACCATGGCACATGTATAGCTATGTGATAAACCGGCACGTTCTGCACTTGTATCCTGGAACTTAAAGTAAAATTTAAAAATAAAATAAAATAAAATAAAATAAAATAAAATAAAATA
>NW_016807070.1:20660-23681 GCF_001698545.2 Rhinopithecus bieti
ATCAAAGAACTGAAACTCACCAGATCAGAGCATCCAGACTATGAGATGCCAGACCCCTCATTCATCATGATTGTTTCCTTGCCCCTCTCTAGTTCCTGTCTTCTAACACATTGTTACATTTCTTCCCTGCTATATGAAAACCTAATTTTAGACAGTCAAGGAGAGGGATTTGAGGCTGAGCTCCTGTCTCCTTGGCTGCAGCACCCAATTAAAGCCTTCTTTCTTCTTCCTTGGTAATACCTGTCATCTCAGTCATTGGCTTTCTGTGCAGTGAGTAGCAGAACCTAGACCAAATCCCTGCTGTTTTGGGGACACTTTCAACGGACAAAATGTGGGCTTCTAAAAATTAGAGAAAATCAAATGTATGGTTTTTATAGACTTCCTTTCTCTTGTAAGCCAATGTTTAACTTCTTAAAGTGATAACTAATAGTTGTTTAAAGAACTTTATTAATTGAACAAAGTCTTTTATTAAGAGATAGATATAAAGAAACACCAATGGAGAATCAATTCATCTTAAGCTGGGACAAAGATATCAGGTTTCATAAATTGTAAAAATGACTTCATTGTCAAGTCCCTTAATTGGTATCTCATCTATAAATTAAGTTTAACTCACAGTGTGTCTAGAAGACACTCCACTCTACCTAATGTCTGCTCTCAACAAAGCCAGAGCTGGGAATTGCACATCTAATGTACATGGCCTCTAACTGTTATTTTGACTATGAATAAAAGGAAAAAAAAAGTCAAAAATGGAATTTGCAAGGGCTCACCTGCATGCTTGACATACAAAAATAATACATTGTGTGATACGCAGTGTTTGTATGAATGAACTTTTCTACTCTTGTGTGCTCTCAAATGGAACTTACTCTGACAAACAGAATAAATTAAAAATAATCTTCTGAACTACTATAATTTCTATTATTATTCCATATTCAGCTTTCTCATGCACTTTTATATTATCTCCCACTTCCATTATAAGTCATTCAAATGGGGGATTGTCATAACTTTCCTCTATTTCCAATAACTTTAAGTTTATCCTCTGTTCTTTTAAAGAGCTGAATATACATTAAATTACTGAATGCAAAAGTAAAGAGAATATTTCCTTTTTTCATGCATTGTTAAAATGCTAAGGCTATTACAAACTATCTGTCACTGGTACTCAAAATATCTATAAAAGATAAAAAAACTCAGTGACTCACAAATGATAGCAAGGTTTGGCATCATTTAAACTAAATACAAGCAGTTTCCTTCAGCTCTGCCCTTATGTATGTCTCCTGTTTTCAAGAGCTGTCTGCTGTTCCTAAAAATTCTGAGGGTTGAAGCCCTTACCCTAGTCATTAAAGGTCATCTGACACCACATATTTTTAGGCCAGAGAGGCACAGTTGTAGTATGCTCTAGTACAACTTGTCAGCTCTCTAAACAAAGCACATGTAAGTCCTGCTGATGGAGGGAAATCTGGAAAGAAAACCCCACACTTTAGCAGGAGCATTTTCAAATAGAAAAGATAATGTAAAAGTATTATTTTAATTCAAAGACTATGATGCTCAAGAGTATAATGTTACATAATGGTTTTCTTCCTAAGTGATCTTGATCTTCATGCAACCATAATAACTAAGTTTTCAAATAAGAAATGATATTGTTCATTAATATAACTTAGCACCATCATGTTAACACTTGGCATGCATTCTTTCTAGCTGAACAGCTAGATAAAACCTTGCCATATAAATAACAAGTCTTAGGCAAGACTCTGATAACTATATAATAGACCTGCTAACAAAACAATGTTTCTCAAGTTTGCATTGGTTAGTCTGGGTCCTTGGTGGTTCCATATGAATTTTAGAATTCTTTTTTATTTTCTGTGAAAATAACATTGGCATTTTGATAGGAATTGCATTGAATCCATAGATTGCTTTGGATGGTATGGACATTTTAACAATATTAATTCCTTCAATCTAAGAACACAGGATATCTATTTATTAATGTCTTCTTCATTTCATCCACTGATGTATTATAGTTTTCAGTGTACAGATCTCTCATCTTCCCTGGTTAAATCTATCCCTAAATTTATTAATTTTGATGTTTCTTGATATGGTTTGGCTGTGTCCCCAGACATATCTCATCTTGCATTGTAGTTCCCATAATCCCCACATGTTGTGGGAGGGACCTAGTGGGAGGTAATTTAATAGTGAGGTTGGTTACCCTCATGATGTTCCTGTGATAGTGAGTGAGTTCTCACAAGATCTGATGGTTTTATAAGGGGCTTTTCCTTGTTTCACTCGGCACTTCACCTCATTGTTGCCATGTGAAGAAGGACACGTTCGCTTCTAGTTCTGCCATGATTGTAAGTTTCCTGAGGCTTCTCCAGCCATGCAGAACTGTGAGTCGATTAAATCTTTTTTCCTTTACAATGACCCAGTCTCTGGTATATCCTTATTAGCAGTATGAGAACAGACTAATACAGTAAATTGGTACCAGGAGTGGGGTGCTACTGTAAAGATAACTGAAAATGTGAAGATAACTGAAAATGTGGAATCGATTTTGGAAATGGGTAACAGGCAGAGGTTGGAAAAGCTTGGAGGGCTCAGAAGAAGACAGAAAGAGGTGGGAAAGTTTGAAACTTCCTAGAGAAGGTGAATGGCTTTGACCAAAATTCTAATAGTGGTATGGACAATGAAGTTCAGGCTGAGGTGATCTCAGATGGAAAAGGGGAACTTGTTGGGAAGTAAAATAAAGGTGACTCTTGCTATGCTCTAGCAAAGAGACTGGTGGCATTTTGCCCCTACCCTAGAGATCTGCGAAACTCTAAACTTGAGAGAGATGATTTAGGGTGTCTGGCAAAAGAAATTTGTAAGTAGCAAATCATTCAAGAGGTGATTTGGGTGCTGTTAAAAGCATTCAGTTTTATGTATTCACAAATATATGGTTTGGAATTGGAACTTATGTCTAAAAGGGAAGCAGAACATAAAAGTTCAGAAAATTTGCAGCCTGATGATACAATAGAAAAGAAAACCCGTTTTCTGATA
>NW_016807070.1:24012-38669 GCF_001698545.2 Rhinopithecus bieti
TTTTTTTTTGGCTGGACCCAAGGCCTTGTTGCTTTGTGTAGTCTCGGGACTTGGTGCACTGTGTCCCATCCATGACTAAAAGGGGCCCATATACAGCTCAGGCTGTTGCTTCAGAGGATGCAAGCCCCAAGGCTTGGCAGCTTACACATAGTGTTAGGCCTGCAGGTGCACAGAAGTCAAGAACTGAGGTTTGGGAACTTCTGTCTAGATTTGAAAAGATATATGTAAATGCCTGGATGTCCAGGCAGTGGTGTGCTGCAGGGGCAGATTTCTCATGGAGAACCTCTGCTAGGGCAGTGTAGAAGGGAAATGTGGGGTCAGAGACCCCAAAAGGAGTCTCCAATGGGGTACAGCCTAGTGGAGCTGTGAGAACAGGGCCACAGTCCTCCATACCCCAGAATGGTATACCCACTGATAGCTTGCACCACACACCTGGAAAACCCACAGACACTCAATGTCAGCCTGTGATTGCAGCCAGGATGGTGGGCTACATCCTGCAAAGCTACAGGGATGGAGCTGCCCAAGGCAATGAGAGCTCACCTCTTGCATCAGCACACCTTGTATACGAGACATGGAGTCAAAGGAGATCATTTTAGAACTTTAAGATTTGACTGCCCTGCTGGATTTTGGACTTGCATGGGGCCTCTAGTCACTTTGTCTTAGCCAATTTCTCCCATATGGAATGGGTGTATTTACCCAATACCTGTTACCCCATTGTATCTAGGTAGTAACTAACTTGCTTTTGATTTTACAGGCTCATAGGCGGAAGGGACTTGCCTTGTCTCAGATGAGACTTTTGGACTTGGACTTTTGATTTAATACTGGAATAAGTTAAGACCTTGGAGGACTGTTGGAAGGGTGTGATTTTGTTTTGAAACATAAGGACAAGAGATCTGGGAGGGGCTAGGGTGGAATGATATGGCTTGGCTGTGTCCCCACCTAAATCTCATCTTGAACTGTAGCTCCTATAATCCCCATGTGTCATGGGAGAGACCTGGTGGGAGGTAATTTAATAATGGGGGTATTACCTTCATGCTGTTCTCATGAGAATGAGTGAGTTCTCATGAGATCTGATGGTTTTATAAGGACTTTTCCCCCTTTTCATAGGCACTTCTCCTTGCCGCTGCCATGTGAAGCAGGATGTGTTTGCTTCCCATTCTGCCATGATTGTAAGTTTCCTGAGGCCTTGACATGCTGAACTGTGAGTCAATTAAGCCTTTCCATTTATAAATTACCTAATGGCAGGTATGTCTTTATTACCAGCATGAGAAGAGACTAATACCCAACTGTAAATGGTATTGCTTTTTAAATTTCTCCTTTTGAGAGTTAATTGTTAGTGTATAGAAATGCATCTGATCTTTCCCTGTTGATTTTGTACCCTGAAACTTTACTGAATTTATTTATTCATTCTAGTAATTTTTTTTTGGGCAGAGTTTTTAGGGTGTTGTGAATATAAGATTATGTCATCTTTTAACAGAGACAACTTTACTTCTTCTTTTCGATTCGGAAGCCTCTTATTTCTTTCTCTTGCCTCATTACCCTGGCTAGGATTTCCAGTACTATGTTGACGAGAAGTGGCAAGAGTGAGCATTTTTGCTCCTGATCTTAACAGAAAAGATTTCAGCTTTTCACTGGAGTATGACGTTATCTGTTAGCTTGTCACATTTGACATTTATCATGTTGAAGTGTATTTTTCCTTACCTAATTTGGTGAAGCTTGTCAAACTATTTTTCTGCATCTGTTGAGATGATTCTATAATTTTTATCCTTCATTCTGTTAATATAGTGTATCTCATTTATTGATTTGTGTATGTTGAACTGTTCTTGCACCCCAGGGATAATTTCCATTTGATTATGGTGTATGATCATTATAACGTGCTGTTAAATTTGAGTTGCTAGTATTTTGTTGAAGATTTTTGCATTGTGTTAATCAAGGATATTGACCTGCAATGACAAAGCTTGGGGCATCACATTTTATGATTTCAAAGTATATTACAAAACCATAGTAAACAAAACAATATCATGCTGGTATGAAAACAGACATATAAACTGATAGAACAGAATACAGAGCCCAGAAATAAATCCACATGTATAGAGTCAACTAATCTTTGACAAGAGCACCAAGAACACACAATGGCAAAAGGATTGTCTCTTCAACAAACTGTGTTGGGGAAACTGGATAGCCAGACCCATAAAATAAAAGTGCACCCCTACACCTCTTACAAAAATTAACTTGCAGTAAAGACTTCAATATAAGACCTGAAACCTGGCCAGGCATGGTGGCTCATGCCTGTAATCCTAGCACTTTGCGAGGCGAAGGTAGGTGGATCACTGAGGTCAGGAGTTCAAGATCAGCCTGGCCAACATGGTGAAAGCTTGTCTCTACAAAAATACAAAAATTAGCCAGGCATGATGTGGGGTGCCTGTAATCCCAGCTATTTGGGAGGCTGAGGCGGGAGAATTGCTTGAACCTGGGAGGTGGAGGTTATAGTGAGCTGAGATTGCGCCACTGCACTCCAGCCTAGGTGACAGACCAAGGCTCCCTCTCAAACAACAGCAACAACAAACAAAATGAGAAAACACAAAACCTGACACCAAAAACTCCTAGAAGAAAACGTAGGGGAAAAGTTCCTTGACATTGATCTTGGCAATGATTATTTTTTATGACACTAAAATATGGCAACAAAAGCAAAATAAACAAGTGGAATTGCATTAAACTAAAAGCTTATACACAGCAAAGGAAACAAACAATGAAATGAAGAGGCAACCTAAAGAATGAGAGAAAATGTTTATCTCATAGGGGGTTAATATATAAAATATATAAGAAACACATACAACTCAAGAGTAAGCAAAAACCAAATAATACAATTTAAAAATGGGCAAAAGAATTGAATAGACATTTTCCCAAAGAAGATATACAAATGGCCAAGGAAAGGTGCTCAGCATCACTAATCATCAGGGAAATGCAAATTAAAACCACAAGCAGATATTACTTCACACCTATTTAAATGGTCATTATCAAATTTGAAAAGATAACAAGTACTGGTGAGGATGTAGAGGAAAGGGAACACTTGCACACTGTTGTTGGGAATACAAATTGGTACAGCTGTTCTGAAAAACAATAAGGAATTTCCTCAAAAAATTAAAAAAATAGAACTACATTACATGATCCAACAACCCCTCTTCAGAGTATATATCCAAAGGAAATGACATCAGTATCTCAGAGAGATAGCTGTACACTTATGTTTAATGCAGCATTCACAATACCCAAGATATGGAAACAACATGAATGTCAGTTGATGAATGAATGAATGAATGGATGAATGAAGAAAGAATATGTGGTATGCAATGGAATATTATTCAGCAATTAAAAAAAAGGAAAACCTACCATTTGCAACAACTTGAATGAACTTGGAGGACATGGCTTATTTAAGCCAGTCAAAGAAAGAAAAATACTGCATGATTCCATTTACATATGGAATCTAAAAAGAAAATATAATGTTGTGCTTAGAGAAACAGACTAGGATGGTGGATGCCAGGAGCTGGAGCGTGGAAAATGGGGAGACGTTGGTTAAAGGACATAAATGTTCAGTTGAATATGCACACAAATACGTTCTGAGGCTCTAAAATACCACATAGTGACTATAGTGTTTTGTAGACTTGAAATTTACTAAGAGAGTAGATGTCAAGTGTTCTCATCAAAAATTAAAAAAGGATAACTATTTTGTAAGTCAGACAATGTACACATATATCGAATCATCAGATTTTGCACTATAATATATACAATTTTGTCAATTGTTTCTCAATACAGTTTAAAAAAGACTACAAAATAAATATTGTAAAATTTTACATTTTTACATAAAATTAAATTTAACTTCTCTACATTATTTCAGAGAGAAAGGAATCGGGCATTATGAATCTGTTATTACTGCCATTGACACTACCAATAGCTAGGAAAAATGTGTTATCTGTATAGTGGGAACAGTGCCACTTTATACTGAGGTCCATCTTATTAGCATTTTTTGTTGAATATTCTTCATTAATAATATCAAAATATATGTCAGACATGTTGAAGTTTTCCTCATGAAACATGCTTTAGTTGTTTCCATAAATTTAAACAGTGAGAGAAGAACAGTTTACAAAGGTGTATTTTAAAAACGTCGCAAAAAACACGATCCAAGATGGCTAATTAGAAGCAACTGTTGTCCACGTATTCACGGAGAGGAATAAGAAGGGGTGAGGGAATTCAGCAACTTCAATTGAAATATCCAGGTTGTCACACTGAGACTGACTAGGAAAACAACTCGACCCACCAAAAAATGAAGACAAGTGGGGAAAGGTGATGGCCCATGGGGGAGTGGCATAGAGCCAAAGGAACCCCCACCCCCAGTCCAGGGAAGTAGTGAATGATTGCGCAACCCCACCTGAAAAACCACACTTCTCCCATGGATCTTTGCAACCCATGGATCTGGATATCCCCTCATGAGCCCACGCCACCATGGCCTTGAGTTTGACCCACAGAACTCTGTGGAGTCTCCGCAGAGCAGCCACTCAGACACACACAGGCACCCAGGAACTTTACGTGCTCTGGCCTTGGGATCCCCAGTAAGGTGGGAAATCCATCCGCACATATCCCTAGGAAGGGGGCTGAATCCAATGAGCCAAGCAGCATTGTTCTGTGGGCCCCACTTCCTGTCACCTCACAAGTTAAGACCCACTGGCTTGGAATCCCAGCTAGCCAATGGCAGCAGGTTGGAGTCTGCCTGAGATGGATCTGAGTTCCTGCGGGGAGGGGTGGCCACCATCTCTGTGGTTTGGTAGACTCAGCCTTTCCAGCCTGCCAGCTGTGGAGAATACAGATGGTCCAGATAAGGAAGGGCCCCCCACAATGCAGCACAGCTGCCTTGCCAGTTGGTGGCCAGACTGCTTCTTTAAGTGGGACCCTGATCCATTCTTTCTCACAGGGCAGGACCTCTCTAAGGGGGCTCCAGACACTCCAGCCAGGGTACTATGAATAGAGCTCTGATCCCTTCCTGTGCTGGAGCTTGCAGTGGGAGGGGTGGCCTCCATCTTTGTGGTTTTGCCAACTCAGCTGCTTCAGCCTGCCAGCTTTGGAGAATTCACATAGTCCAGATGAGGAAGAGACCCCCTCAATGTAGCACGCCTGCTCTACCAAAAAGCAGCCAGACTGCTTCTAGGTGCAGGTCCTTTATCTTATTCCTCCTGACTGGGTAAGACCTGCCAACAGGGGTATCCAGTCTCCTCCTACAGTTGCATGTGGGCTGGCAACAGATCAGTATCCCCCTGTGATGGAGCTTCCAGAGGAAGGATCTGGCTATTATCTTTGCTGTTTTTTGGCCTTCACTGGTAATACTTCCACGTATGGGAGAAACTGAGGCAACTAGGGTCTAAAGCAGACCCCCAGCAAACTGCAGCAGCCATACAGTAGCAACTAGGGTCTAAAGCAGACCCCCAGCAAACTGCAGCAGCCATACAGTAGCAACTAGGGTCTAAAGTAGACCTCTAGCAAACTGCAGTAGCCATACAGTAGAGTAGCCTGACTGTTGAAAGGAAAAAAAAAAAAAAGCAAAAAACAGAAAACAACAACAACATCAACAAAAAAGACCCCACAAAAACCTAATTCAAAGGTCAGCACCTATAAGATTGAAGGTAGGTAAGCCTGCAGATATGAGAAAGAATCAATGCAAAACACTGAAAACTCAAAAGCCAGAGTGCTTCTTCTCCTCCAGATGACCACAACACCTTTCCAGCAAGGGCACAGAACTGGGCTGAGGCTGAGATGGCTGAATTGATAGAATTAGGCTTAAGAAAGTGGGTAATAACGAACTACATTGAGCTAAAGGAGCATGTTGTAACCCAATGCAAAGAAGCTAAGAATCATGATAAAACAATACAGGAAATGGTAGCCAGAATAGCTACTTTAGAGAGAAACATAACTGACCTGAGGGAGCTGAAAAACACAAGAACTTCACAATGCAATCACAAGTATCAACAGCAGAATAGACTAAGCAGAGGATAGAATCTCAGAGCTTGAAGGCTGTCTTTATGAAATAAGACAGAAAGACAAAAATAGAGAAAAAAGAATGAAAAGGAACAAACAAAACCTCTGAGAAATATGGATTATGTAAAGAGACCAAACCTATGACTGACTGGGGTACGAGAAAGAGATGAGGAGAATGGAACCAACTTGGAAAACATACTTCAGGATATCATGCAGGAGAACTTCTCTAACCTAGCAAGATAGGCCAACATTTAAATTCAGGAAATCCAGAGAACCCCAGTAAGATACTCCATGAGAAGATCAACCCCACGATGCATAATGATCAGATTCTCCAAGGTCAAAATAGAAGGAAAAATGTTAAGGGCAGCCAGAGAGAAAGGCCAGGTTACCGACAGAAGGAAACCCATCAGAATAACAGCAGACTTCTCAGTGGAAATCCTACAAGCCAGAAGAGATTTGGGGCTAATATTCAGTATTCTTAGAGAAAAGGATTTCCAACCCAGAATTTTATATCTGACCGAACTACATTTCATAAGGGAAGGAGAAATAAGATCCTTTTCAGACAAGCAAATGCTAAGGGAATTCATCACCACCAGGCCTACCTAGCAAGAGATCCTGAAGGAAGAACTAAATATGGAAAGGAATTGCCAGCCACTACAAAAACACAATGAAGTACACAGACAAGTGACACTATGAAGCAACTACATAACCAAGACTACAAAATAACCAGCTAGCATCATGATGACAGGATCAAATTCACACATAACAATATTCAGCTTAAATGTAATGGTCTAAATGCCCCAATTAAAAGACACAGAATGGTAAGGTGGATAAAGAGCCAAACCCATTGGTACACTGCCTTCAAGAGACCCAGCTCATGTGCAAAGACACACATAGGCTGAAATAAAAGTATGGAGGAAAATTTACCAAGCAAATGGAAAACAGAAAAAAGCAGGGGTTGCAATCCTAGTCTCTAACAAAACAGACTTTAAACCAACAAAGATTTAAAAAAGACAAAGAAGGGCATTACATAATGGTAAAAGGTTCAATTCAAAAGCTAACTATCCTAAATATATACGAACCCAATATAGGAACACCCAGATTCATAAAGCAAGTGCTTAGAGATGTAAAAAGAGACTTAGCCTCCCACACAGTAATAGTGAGGGATATTAACACTGTACTGACAATATTAGACAGGTCACCAAGATAGAAAATTAACAAAGATATTCAGGACCTGAACTCAGTTCTGGATCAAGTGGACCTAATAGACATCTACATAACTCTCCACTCAAATTCAACAGAATATACATTCTTCTCATTGCCGCATGGCACTTACTCTAAAATTGATCACATAATGGGAAGTAAAACACTCCTCAGCAAATGAAAAGAACTGAAATCATAATAAACAGTCTATCAGCACAATCAAATTAGAATTCAAGATTAAGAAATTCACTCAAAACCAAACAATTACATGGAAATTGAACAACCCTGCTCCTGAATGACTCTTGGATAAATAATGAAATTAAGGCAGAAATCAAGAAGTTATTTGAAACTACTGAGGATGAAGAGACAATGTACCAGAATCTCTGGGACACAGCCAAAGGGAAATTTATAGTATTAAATGCTCACATCAAAAAGCTGGAGGCATCATGCTACTCGACTTCAAACTATACTACAAGGCTACAGTAACCAAAAAAGCATGGTACAGGTACAAGACCAGACACATAAACCAATGGAACAGAATAGAGAATTCAGAAATAAGACTGCACACCTACACCCGTCTGATCTTTGACAAAATCGACAAAAGCCAGCAATGGTGAAAGATTCCCTATTTAATAACTGGTGCTGGGAGTACTGATTAGCCATACACAGAAAATTGAAACTAGACCTTTACCTTACACTTTATACAAAAGTTAACTCAGTATGGATTAAAGACTTAACTGTAAAATCCAAAACTATACAAACCCTAGAAGAAAATATAGGCAGTACGATTTAGGACATAGGTTCAGGCAAAGATTTCATGATGAAAATGTCAAAAGCAATTGCTACAATAGCAAAAATTGACAAATGGGATCTAATTAAATAAAGAGTTTCTGCACAGCAAAAGAAACTATCAACAGAATAAACAGACAAACTATGGAATGGGAGAAAATTTTTGCAATCTATCCATCTGACAAAGGCTTAAATTCCAGAGTCTACAAGGAACTTAACCAAATTTACAAGAAAGAAATAAACAACTCCATCAAAAAGTAAGCAAAGGACATTAACAGACACGTCTCCAAAGAAGACATACATGTGGGCAAAAAACATATGAAACAAAGCTCAACATCACTGATCATTAGAGAAAGGCAAATCAAAACCACAATGAGATAACATCTCATGTCATTCAGAATGGCTATGAAAAATTCAAAAAACAACAGATGCTGGTAAAATCGTGGAGAAAAAGGAATGCTTTTACACTGTTGGTGTGAGTGTAAATTAGTTCAACCATTGTGGAAGACAGTGTGGTGATTCCTCAAAGACCTAGAGGCAGAAATACCATTTAACCCAACAATCCCATTACTGGATATATACCCAAAGGTATATATAAATTATTCTCTTATAAAGATACATGCACGCATCTGTTCATTGCAGCACTATTCACAATACCATAGACATGGAATCAACGCAAATGCCCATCAATGATAGATTGGATAAAGGAAATGTGGTACATATATACCAAGGAACACTATGCAGCCATAAAAAGGAATGAGATCATGTCCTTTGTAAGGATATGGATGAAGCTAGAAGCCATCATTCCCAGCAGATTAACACAGGAACAGAAAATCAAACACTACACGTTCTCATGGATAAATGGGAGCTGAATTATGGGACCACAATTATGGACATGTGAGGGAAAACAACACATACTGGGGCCTGTGGGAGGGAGGGCACCAGAGAAATGCCTAATGGATGCTGGGCTTAATACCTAGGTGATCTAATGATCTGTGCAGCAAACCACCATGGCACACGTTTTCCTATGTAACAAACCTGCACATCCTGCAATATACCCCTGAACTTAAAATAAAGTTGAAGAAAAAAATACATGCTACGATTGAGAACTAAACTAATGTTCCTAATACGGTCAACTTTATTACTATGCTGTCATTTATGCATACAGTAGATATTTACTTTACTCTCTTGTAGATGTCAGCTTGGCTCATACTACCAAAGCTACATACTAAAACTGTTTAAGAAACTATTTGACTTCTAGACCTCACTTCTAAATAACAGCAAAGTAACAAACTGATTTTACCTGATTCCCAGTTTAATTAGAGAATATTAAAACAATGTATAATAAAGATCTACATACATGGATATAGTACTTACAGAAAAATAAAACTCATAGGTAAGATAATAAGATGTATGAAGGAACAAGATATAAATGTCAAAGGTAGATGGCAATTTGTGGTTAGAACTCTAATGAGAATTAGCAATAACAATAAATTACTGGTGGATACTGAATTTCTGATGTTTCAGCCCTGTGCCAAATTGCTTCTAAATATAAAATGCAGAATTTTAACTCGGGTACCCTGGTGATTATTTACTTACTAAATCTTCCTCTTCATTTTCCTTAGTAAAATATCACTCCGATACCTCTTCGAGGTCCCTCTGCATCTCCTCAGCTTAGATTTTGATTAGTTTCTCTTTTTAATTTTTACATTTTAAAAAATGTTTGTGGGTACATAGTAGGTGTATACAGTTATGGTGTATATAACATGTTTTGATACAGGCATGCAATGTAAAATGATCACATCATGGTGAATGGGGTATCCATCCTTCTAAACATTTATCTGAGTTACAAACAATCCGATTACACTCTTTATTTTAAAATATATAATTGTTATTGACTATAGTCACCCTATTATGTTATCAGATATCAGGTCTTATTCATTCTTTCCATTTTTTTTCGTACCCATTAACCACCCCCACCTCCCTCACACTCCCCACTACCCTCCCCAGTCTCTGGTAACCATCTTTCTACTCTCCAAGTCCGTGAGTTCAATTGATTTGACTTTTAGATCCCACAATTAAATGAGAACATGCCATGTTTGTCTTTCTGTGCCTGGGTTATTTCACTTAACATAAGGATCTCCAGTTCCATCCATGCTGTTGCAAATGACTGGATCTCATTCTTTTTGATGGCTGAATAGTACTCCATTGTTTATATGTACCACATTTTCTTTAGCCATTCATCTGTTAATGGACACTTAGGTTGCTACTGAATTTTAGCTATTGCAAACAGTGCTGCAACAAACATAGGAGTACAGATATCTCTTTTATGTACTGATTCCTTTTCTTTTCAGTGTATGCCCAGCAGTGGGATTGCTGGATCATATGGTAGCTCAATTTTTAGTTTTTGAGGAACCTCCAAACTGTTCTCTATAGTGGGTTGTAGTAATGGATATTCCTAGTTGATTAATATATATCAAAGCAAATATATATATAACTTCCAATATGGTTATAGGCACAGTGCATTAAAACAGCTATTGTATTCTAGATTTATTCATTCTTTGGCAGTTTTATAGTTTTTTCAAAGTTCACAAATGGTAACTTCTTTTCAGCTAAAATGGAAAATTTTACAACTGACTCAAGAAAAGGGACAAACAGAAAAACACTGCTTGCTGTCTAATTTAAATAGTTAAGAAAAATCATAAAATTTAATTTGTTCAACTTACCTCAAACATTATGTCCCAAAGTAGAACTCAAGTGTTATTACTTTACATCGAAGGGACTACTGACTGATAAAATCAACTGCCAAATCAACTTTAATCTGCAATAAATATCCAACTAAAAGAAAAGCAATAGATCTTTTAAAGTGCATTTTAGTGCATATATTTTTTGATATGGAACAGATATTTAGGAAAGTTTGCTACAATGTGAATTACCACAAAACCCAATTTCCTATAGACAGAAATGGCAGAGAGGTAGAGGATGTTGTTGGGATACTTAGGGGAGTTTTCCTTCTGGCATCCAGCTCTGGTGACCATTAGCACTTGTGAAAAGTTGGGAAGAACCAGTTACCACACCCACAATACTGCCATAGCAGCAGCCATACCAATGAGCAGGTGTAGGCTTTGCTACTGCAGCTAGAATACTTTACAACTTCAGCAGGCCAGGGCTCCTGACAGAGCAACTGGAAGCTTTTCTACCCACCAGTTCTAACAGGTAATTCCTCATCCTTAATAATGAAAATGTAAGACATTTCCAAATCCTTACCTAAGAATCATCAGAAAATATAATTTGCTTCATGGCTTTATTAATTCAATAGGAGATAAATTCATGCAATTGATGTGCTGTTTATTATGTGATTGCTGGACTGCAACAATTATGAAAACAATTGTCAGAAGTCACATTAATTTCATGGAAAATTGTTCAGCTAAAATGAATTTTAGATGATTGGAATATTGATGCATCAGAGAAGAAAAGATTCAACACTAGTAACGTCACTTTAAAATGGAAATTTATTACACAGAATGGCCAAATTTCATAATCCTCTATGATGCTAATTTGTGTCTAAAGAATTGCCCGCCCTTCTTTTTTAGTATTGGATGAATTATCTAAATAATTTATAGACGTGTTTCTTTCTATTATGATGTTGGAAATTGTAGAATGAGTTGACTTTAAAACCCAGTGGAAAAACGAGAAAGCTACTTCTCCAACGAAGTCCACATAAATTGTGTTACTATCAGTTGACCTCCTGTCCTGTTGTTTTAAAGTGTTTCAAATATTTCAAATAGTACTCTCTTGCACAGTGTTCCATAGCAAACAGCAGTTGTAGTGCATTGACTTTCAAATGGGTTTTATTCTGGTGATACAGGTTGTTTTACAATATAAGTACACTCATATTTAACACAGTGTCGTGAGAGAAAAATAATACGTTATGGATGGCTAGTTACTATTTCTACCTGAAAATGAATATCTGTTATCTACTAATACATAGGATACAGTCATAAATGCCTGTAGTTGAAAAGCTACAAAAATGTCTAGTTCTCATTTTGAAAAAATAAGGTTGCTCATAGCAATTGTATCTTCCTTATGTCTCTCTATACATGGGAGTGATTTTGTGAGGTTGTTTTAATGTAAAATATTCCATTTTCAAGATGTAAAAACCAATTCTGACTTATTTAAAGCACACTCTAACATAGGCAAAATGTGTTTATATTTCAGCCACTTTTCTGCATGTTAAGAATACAGAAGGAAGAAAACAGACAATAATCACATGGAGCTTACATCCTAATGGAAAGAACAAAATATTCTAATTTATAGCTGTATATTTAAAAATATTTTGTACTTTTGCAATTCACAATTGCAAAGATAAGGAATCAACCTAAGTGCCCATCAAGCAATGAGTGGATAAAGAAAATGTGATATATATGTGTGTGTGTGTGTGTGTGTATATCACATTTATATATATATACCACATTGGTATATATGTGGTATATATGTGGTATACACCACAGAATGCTAATCAGCCATAAAATAATAAGATAATGTGTTTTGCAAAACTTGGGTAGAACTGGTGGCTTTTATTCTAGGTGAAGTAGCTCAGGAATGAAAAACCAAATACTGCATGTTCTTGCTTATAAGTGGGTGCTAAGCTATGGATATGCAAAAGTATATAGACTGGTACAATGGAAAGACATAGGAGACTTAGAAGAAGGGAGGGTGAGAGGGAGATAAGGGATTAAAAACTACCTATTGGGTAGAGTGTATGCTACTCAGGTGATGGGTGCACCAAAATCCCCGACTTCACCATTATACAGTTCATCCATGTAACCAAAAAATACTTGTACCCTGAAAGCTATTGAAATAAATAAAACTAAATTAAAGAATGACAATAAATACAAATATTGCATGATTTGAAATACATTTTGAAATGCTGAAATATAGTTTTGTCTTGAAATACATTCTGTAAGAACTTAACATACTACTATAAATCATTAAATCACACAATCCCCATACGATGTGTCATTGTCTACTCTATTTCTGTCAGGCTGCTCTCATTATTGGCCCATCTACAAGCCACCCCCCTTCTCCCCATCACTCCAGTTATTCCTCTTATTAGAATTCTCTTTTTTGTCCCCCTTTTTCTGTCTGCCTATGAAAATCCCAGCCAACTTTTAAAGCAACTATGATCTATATAGTTTAAATGCTACCTCTTTCCTAAACCTCCCCATCACCCGAGCCTTTGCTTATTGAATCCTCAATACTTGACTTCTAATAAAGTATTTTCCACTCCATCAAACTGCTTGTACTAATTTGTTTTAATGTTTTCCTAGTCACTAGTCTTTATTTTACAATGATAAGATGCAATCAAATTCCAAATGCTTTAGCCTATGTTATTAATATTATCTCTCGGCGTTATCTCATCTATTCAGAAGCGACAGTATTTTCTTTTGTAAGTTTTTTTCCCCGTAATATCTGCCTCCTCAAAAAATGCTTGGTAATTTTTTGTCTGTTTAACTATAATTTGGCTGTTTTTGTCTTGTCCTGTACTTGTTAAGCTGTTAGTGTTTCAATTCATCTTTGTCAGAATCTTCCTTGAGATAATCAACCCCCAAAGATCATAATAGCTTCTTACTGCTCCCTGCATGCACTTTAGTCTTCAATATGACAGACCCATTCCATAACAGTCTCTTTTTTTTCTGTGGACCCAATAACATGGGAAGTGCTGAGCTGCAAAGTACTGACTTTGTGTATGTATTTGTATATTATAACAAGTACTCTCTCTTATTCAGGCTTCTCTGAGGCCTCTGCTCGACGAGACCTGATCTTGGATTTCCCTCTCTATCCTTGTTGAATCCAGTTTGAATAAGAATCCTGCTAAATTAGTTTAAAGAAAATCCCCCATCCTTGGTGTCTGTCCTCATCCTCACCTTCTATATCTTATCATCCTGGCCTGTCTTCAGCTAGAACTCTGTTGAGTTGGCATAGCAGGAAACCTCCTTATGCCTGATGTTTCCTCGTAGTAATATTCTATCCACTGACCCCATGCTGCTCCCTGGATATCAATCTTCACTTGTCCTTTTTGGAATCAGAGTCAAGCCCAATCTCTCTTCCCCACTGCCCTGCAAGTCCCCATTGCAGTGGTCCCTATACCTACTGCAATGGTCCCCCCCTTAGGATCTTCCTCACCTTGTTTAACAAATGTTATAAATAATGCTTTTCTTTAGCAGTTATAACATATTCAACTAATATAAATGTATCATCTGATTGCAACATCTTAGTGTAGGACAGAGCATAGCCTGTGTAACCATAACATCTACTGTATTGAATTCCAAACCCAAAGTACATTGTCAGAGCAACTATGGAATTTTACAATTCTTCTGTACATGCCATCACTTATCCCACAGTCCATTACCCCTAGCACATCAAGATAAGCTGCATGAGTTTAGTTGCTTCTTTTTTGGCTGCAACATAACATGGAATTGGAAATAATGTGGTGGGCAGAATTGTCAACTATTTAAACACAGATTTTTCTTTTGCTTTGATTGCTGACTTTATTGTGCCAATTTTAAATAACATTTCTTTTTTTAAAGGGAAAATGTTGACTTAAGGTTTCCTTGGTAAAATTAATTATTTCATTTAAAATA
>NW_016807070.1:41267-50036 GCF_001698545.2 Rhinopithecus bieti
TTTCATCCTACAATTATCTGAACTTAGAAGACAAATTTTAGTTTCTGTAGGAGCCTATTATAATTTTTTTTGTAACAAAGCTATAAATTTACCATTTTCTAACTTACAATATTTATCATAAGATGCTTGCAATTAGGCTGCATTTTTAGAACACCAGAAAATGCATTCTTTTGCCCATAACAATTTCAAAGATTTTTAAATCATGTACTTGTCTTCTGACTTAAAAAGATGTTTAGAATACCAAGAGTTGCCTTCTTTGGAGGTTAATACAAGAACATGGTGCATCTAATTCATCATGTATGACAAAACTGGCCTTTAAATTTTGGGATGAAAGAGGCCCTAAACATTTAGGAATTTCATTTAGGGTTAAGTTTGACTTTCATTGTAAAGGCCAGGATTACATACAATTTATTCGTGCCTTCATAAAATTTTAGTCATTCAGTTTTGACTGCCAGTACATTAGCAAGGAGAATTGACATGGCACTCTTGTACTGTCCTGCTATATACTTGCATATTTTAGAGATAAGGTTGAAAGATTTAGCCCTGAATGATTATAAAATTGAAATAAAATTAGTCATTTCATATAGCTTTTCATCTTATACCCAAATAGTATTTTTCTTTAATCTAAGCCTCCAGAGATTAATTTCCATAGGAACAATGTATTTTTAAGTATCTGGTCATTTCCATTGTATATGAAAACAACACTATCCTTCTGACATTTAAGAATATATATATATATACACACACACATACACACACACACACACACACACACACACACACACACGATGTCTATGAAGCCTTAGATAAAAATAAGTGAGACAGCTGCAATTCTAAGCAGTTAATATGAAGACTTACAGAGAAGAGGGATTTTAAGTATGATCTTATAGTACTATGTGTCATGTGATGGTTTTGACCTAAGTATTGATGTGACTGCGCTTAATGGATTTATATACTTGATTTGTATTTTGAAAGCTGTTCCTTTTTAATAGTATGAAATGCCTTTAAAATAAGTTCTACAAAAGGATTTTTTCTGTCAACTAATGAGAATTTGATGCTAAATGATAAATATCCTAGTTTCATCTTATATGGTTTCATTAAATATGTAAATCCACTTAAAAAGTAAACCCATACATAATTGTTTGACTATTACTAAGGGATTTTGAGGGATCAACTAAAATAAACTCTTTCAACTTGTATCCTGTAAGAATATTTCCCTTCCAGCCTACTTTCTACAGATAGAGCCAGTGTGTACAAATCTAAGAAAAATGAGGAAATATCAAAGGCTTATTTGATGTTACATAATGATGCACTATATGATTCACCCAAAAGTTACTTTCTTCATGTATTTTGTTTCTTAATTTTTAAAACATGATTTCTATACAGATATTTTGTGTGAATATCCCTATTGTGTGAGATCAGATACAAGCATTTTAAACAAGTTTTGATGTGCTGAAGATCACTAGTTTTCATCACAATAGTTTTGATGTAGTTTTTTTTGTTGTTTTATTCTGGAGTATAGGCAAATAAAATGAAACCTAACAGTACCCAAAACTCTCCTCATAAGAATTTCAAGCTAAACTAATTGTTTTTGTGGGTACTCTTACAAATTAAATTCAGTCACTTCTACTCACTTCACAAGTTACTATCAATTTCCTGTGTTGTGTGCGAAGTAGGTCACCCAAACTAGCATAATGTGATAAAGGAAATCTAATTGTATACTAAAAGCTTTTGTAGATCTGTTATTAAGCACTGAACAAGAGCAAGCACACACACACACACACATACACACACACACATACACACACACACACATACACAGACACACACACAATCCAGAAGGAGATACAGCTTTGGCATATGCACTTCTGAAAGGAGAAAAGCAGCTAAGCCAGCCAAGGTGAAATCACAGATGGCTCTCACCGAGTTTATTGGATGTTTTAATGGCTGTATCAAAACCTATAAGTAAGCTTGTGTTTTTTTTTTTTTTAACTTTCTAGTCTGAAAGAAATGTGGAGTATCACGATTACCAATATTTATGTATTTTCTCTTAACTATGGCAGGGCTGTTATTCTGTTTTCAACTGTCAGATGTGAACTACTAACTGATAAATTAAAGATTGTGTTGTTAACCTCTAATACAATAGTTTCCTAATAATTGTGTATCTTGCTTTTGATATACAGGGGGAAAGCATTCTGTTTTTCACCATTATTATGATGTTAGCTGTAGGTTTTACATAGATGTTCTGTGTTAAGTTGTGGAAGTTCTTTTCTATTTATATGTTACTAAGAAATTTTATAAGGACTGGATGATAAATTTTGTCAAATATTTTTCCTATATTTGCTATGATGATCATGTGCTTTTCTTATTTTAGTTTTCTTAATATGGTAAAATATATTAATTGATTTGTTTTAATAGATTTTATTTTTTAGAGCAATTTTAGGATCACAGCAAAATTAAGAGGAAGGTACAGATATTTTTCATATACTCTCTACTCAACACGTGCATTGTTTCTCACATGTTAATAGCCCCCACCAAAGTAGTACATTTGTTACAGTTAATGAACCTACATTGACACATCATTATTAGCTAAAGTTCATAGTTTGCATTTGGGTTCACACTTAGTATACATTTTATGGGTTTAGACAAATGTATAATGAACTGTTTCCACCATTATAGTATCATAGAGAGTAGTTCCACTGCCCTGAAAATCCTCCATGTTCCAACTATTTACCCTCCCCACTCCAACTCCAGACCGGCCACAACCCCTGGCAACAATTAATCTTTTTACTTTGCTTTTACCAAATGTCATATAGTTGAAATCATACAGTAAGTAGCATTTTCAAATTGGCTCCTTTCACTTAGTAATACACATTTAAGGTTCCTCCATATCTTTTCATGGTTTGATATTTCATTTCTTTTAAACACTGAATAATATTGATAGATTTTAAAGAGCTAAACCATCCTTGCATTCTAGAATAAGCATCACTTGCAAATGATGTGTATCATGTTGGATTTGACTTGATATAATTTTGTTTAGAATTTTCTATCTATATTCATTAAGGATATTGATCTTTAGTTTTCTTTTTTCTCTTTGATTTTTGGTTTTGTTTAATTTCTTTATCAGGGCAATGCTGGCCTGATAGAAAGAATTGGGAAGCATTCTCTCCACTTTAACAGTCAGAAAAACTTTATGGAATTAGTGTTGTATTTCCTTTAAACACTTAGTAGAATTGACAAGTGAAGTCATGTGGGCTTGCTGTCTCCTTTGTGGGAAGGTTTTAAACAAGGAATTCCATTTCCTTAATAGATACAGGACTAATCAGCTTATCTATTTCTCCTTTAGTGAACTTTGGCTGTTTGCATTTTTCGAGTAATTTGTATATTACATCAAAGTTGTCAAATTTATGTGCATAAGGTTGTTCAAAATATTCCATCTTCTTTTAATGTCTTTCTAATCTGTAGTGATGTCACTTCTCTCATTGTTGATATGAAAAAGTTGCATCTTCTTTTTTTATGTCTGGCTAGAGATTTACCAGTTGTAATTTTACTGATTTTTTCAAAGACAATCAACCTTTGGGTTGACTGATTTTCTCTTGTTTTCCCTGTTTATAATTTCACCAGTTTTGGCTTTGAGCGCTATTGTTTTTGTGTGTGATTCCTTTGTGTTTAACTTGTTCTTCTTTTTCCAGTTGCTTAAAATTAAGCCTGAGGTCCTTGATTCTTTTCTTTTCTTTTTTTTCTTTTCTAATAAATTAAGACTGAGGTCATTGCTTCTAATAACAGCACTATAAGTTTCCTCTTATTTCCTGGTTTAGTAGCATCACGGAAATTCTGACAAATTGATTTTTCCATTTCCATTCACTTCAAAATGTTTTATTTTGGTACCAATGATTTATTTAAAAGTGTGTTATTTAGTTTTTAATTATTTGGAGATGTTTCCAGGTATATTTCCCTTATTGATATATAGTTGAATTCCGTTGAGGTTACTGAATATACTTTCTATAACTTGAATTCTTTTACATTTACTGAAACATTTTATAGTCTGGAATGGAGTGTATCTTAGTAGATTCTCTATGTGCATTTAAAAAGAATGTATTTTGCTATCGTTGAGTGGAATATTCAATAAATGTCAATTAGGTCAAGTTAGTTGACAGTGGCAGTCCAGTCTATTATGTCCTCTCTGATCACAAAACTTGTTGAATCAGTTAATGAAAGAATATTGAAATTCCCAACCAAAATTGTTAATCCTTCTGCTTTTCCCTGCAGTTCTACCAGGTTTTACTTCACCTATTTTAAGGTTCTTTTATTAGTTGCACGAACATGAATAATGAGTATGTCCTCTTGATGAATGCATGCCTTTAACATTATGAACTATCTTACTTGATCTCTATTAGTATTATTTACTTTGAAATCTATTTTTCTGATATTAAGTAGCTATTTCAACTTTTGACTATTGCTTGCATAATGTATAATTGAATATGTGTTTTTATAATTAAAGTGCATTTTTGTAGAGAGCTTACATTAAAGTCTTGTCTATTTTTATCAAACCTGATAATCTACATTTTAATTGAGGTGTTTAGACTATATTTAAAGGTGTTACTGGTTGTTTAAGATTAAGTCGATCATTTTGCTATTGGTTTTTTTATTTGTCCTGTGTCTTTCCTGTTTTATTCTTTTTCTGCCTTCTTTTCTGAAGGTGGGGTATCCCATCTCCTTGAGCATTTATCCTTTGAGTAACAAACAATCCAATTATACTCCTTATTTTAAAATGCACAATTAAGCTATTAGTTGACTATAGTGGATTGAATATTTTTTATCATCAAANTATATATATATATATATTCTATTAGCCACGTGTGGTAACATACACCCTTAGTCCTAGTTACTTGGGAGTCTGAGCCAGGAGATCATTTGATCTCAGGAGGGTGAGGCTGCAGTGAGCCATGACTGAGCCATGACACTCCAGACTAGGCAACAGAGTGAGATCCTGTTTTCAAAAACAATGCATATATATGTTTGTGTACCTGTGTGTGTATACATGCATGTGCATGAACACGCACACACACACACACACATTTCTATATCTCCTCTTCCAAACTTTTATGCTATTATTGAAATACATTTTACTTATATATGTTATAAACTCAAATATATTGTCATTAATATTTTATAAATAGTCAAGTTATTTTATAATACAGTGTGTTAGGCTGTTCTTGCATTACTATAAATACCTGAGACTGGGTAATTTTAAAGAAAAGATCTTTAATTGGCTCAGAGTTCTGCAGGCTGTACAGGAAGTATAACATCAGCATCTGCTCTGGGGGAGGCCTCTGGAGGCTTACAATCATGGCAGAAGTTGAAGCAGGAGCAAGAGAGGGACGGGGGAGGTGCTGCGTGCTTTTAAATGATCAGATCTAATGAGAACTCACTCATTATCACAAGGACAATAACAAGGGGGATGGTGGTAAACCACTCATGAGAAATCCACTCCCATGATCCAATCACCTCCCACCAGGCCCACCTGCAACACTCGGAATTACATTACAGTATTAGATTTGGGCAGGGCACGCATTCAAACTATATCAGAGAGTTCAATGATACAAAAACCATCTTTTATATTTACCCTGTAACGATCATTTGTAGTGTTATTCTTTGTTTTTCTATGTCCACATTTCCATCTGGTGTTTTATTTTTCCCTGCCTGATGGACTTCAGCATTCCTGTCTGCTGGTGATAAATTCTTTTGACTTTTGTATGTTGGAAATATCTTTATTTTGCCCTCAGTTTTGAAAGCTATTTTCACTGGATATAAAATTCTAGGTATACTTTTTTTTTTTTTCTTTCAGCACTTTAAAGACATCCCTCCACTGTATTTTTACTTGCATTATTTCAGACAAGAATTCTGCTGTCATCTTTGTTTCTCTCTACATACTGTGTCTGGTTTCTCTGGCTGCTTTACATTTTTTTTTCTTTATCATTGAGTTTGAGCAATTTGATTATTATGAGCTGTAATGGGTGTAGTTTTCTTCATGTTTCTTGTGCTTGGATTCATTAACCTTCTTGACTTGGTGAGTTCAGAGTTGTCATTAAATTTGGAAAATTTTACCATTATTAACTCAAATTATTTTCCTGCCTGTCTCACACCTCCTCTCCTTCTTGGACTCTAGTTCCACATAAATAAAGCTACTTGAAATTGTCCCAGAGCTCAGTTACTTTTGTTGTCACTTTTAAAAGTCATTATTCTGTATTTCATTATGAATAGTTTGTATTGCTATGTCTTCACATTCACTAATCTTTTCTTCTTCCATGTTTACTCCAACATGAATTCCATCCTGTGCATTTTTACTTCTCATACATTTTGGCTGGCATTTCTGGAAGTTTGAGTCTTTTTAATATCTTATGTATCTCTACTCAACAGTTTGAACATATACAACACAATTACAATACCATTTTAAGATGCTGTTATATGCTAATTCTAATATTTGTGTCAGCTCTCAGTTTCTGTTGATTATTCTACTCATTATAGCTTATGTTTCCCTGCTTATTAGTATGTTCACTAATGTTTGCTTCTATGTCATTCATTGTGAATTTCACTGTGTTGATTTCCAGATATTTTTCTATTTTTATAAATATGACCAAGATTTTATCTGGGATGAATTTAAGTTACTTCAAAAGTTTGATTCTTTCAGGCTATTCTTTTTGTTATTTATTAGTAGATGCAGAATTATGCTTCATCTGGGGGCTAATTATGTCCCACTACTGAGAAAGACCTTTTGAGTACTCTGTTCAATGCCTTAGAAACATAATTTTTTTTCCAGTCTGACTAGTAGAAACAAGCACTATTTCTAGCCATGTGTAAGAAACAGGCACTATTCTATAATACTACTGGATGGCTTTTTCACACTGACTTCAGATGGTTCCCTTACAAATACACTGATCAGCAAGCTGATGAATACCCAACGGAGACCCTGTGGTGATCTCCAGGGTTTTCTCTTCGTCTAGCTCATTTCTCTTCAGTACTTTACTCCAGAAATTCTAACCATCTCTGTCTCCTTAACTCAGGAAGTTATTCAGGCTCCACCTGGATTATCTTTATCTGCATTGTGTTCTGGCAACTCCCTCAAGATTGTGAGCTGTGGAAATTTTAGGTTTACTTCACTTGTTTCCTGTCTGTCAAGGATTACTGTCCTTTTTTGCCTGAGGTCCATAATTTGACAGATGTCATTTCATATATTCTCTCTCTCTTTTAGATGTTTCAGAAGTAGGATAAATCTAGTTCCTCTTATTCCATCTTGGACAGATGTAAAATGTTCAAGTAGTTTTAAAACCACAAATATGCTTCTGAGGGTGTATCTGGTGAAAACACTTATGTTCTGACTTAGAAGTGTCAGGCTACTTTGATTCTTCCAGTCTTCAGATATTAAAGGGAAGTTGTAGCAACTTTAGATTCAAGATAATATTTATTCATGGATATTACCTTTCTTTTGGAAATATGGTATGNAGAATAGTAAGACTGCTTACATGAGAATGAAGTATAAACAACGCAAGCACCTTAAATTTACTTCTAGTGAATTTTAAAACATATGATACCATATAGCATATAACAAAATTTAAAAGATTTCAGAGGCCTCAGGAGCCTAGATTAGGAAGGAGACATTGGTAGCATGGAATACCTCATAGCAGAATGCCTAGAAGGCATTTCCATCCAAGCAATTGGATCTGATTTTTGAAATAAACACAGGATTGGCTTCTGATTTACAGAAATTTGGGTAACTGGGAGGATACCAGTGTGTTGCCCAAGTTATTGGAAGTGTGTGTGTACTTAGAGAGAACATGGTTTAAGGCAACCATATCCCACACGCCAATCAGTGAAATGGAAATGACTAGACTCACTGATTTTTGTGCATTTGCCATGCCAAGGCCTGGAGGAAAATTACTCTTTATGTCCCCGGGAGACTGGTAGAGAAAAGAATTCCCAACCAAGAGCCTCATCCTGTAGTCTTCTTGAGAAAAATCTGTATGGGCATTTTCTCTTCTCTAAGATTTCTTTTCTTCTAAATCTCAAACTGCAAAGTAATATCAACCTTTAGCTACAACATTTTATCAGTTGTGGCTAAAATAACCATATAGAATATGAGTTTTAAATATAAAACTCTCTCCAATTACTAGGTGCATCTTAAAAATGTATGCAAAACACATCTTGGAAGTGTATAAATGTTCCCTAAATGTGACTATAGAGAAATAGATGGCTTCTGCACTCTATATTCTTGAATTGCTTCTTACCTACAGCTTTTTGTTTGCCCTTTGCATCAAGATTTGCACTTGAATGATGTTGATAACAACCATTTCTTGGAGTCTAATATCAAGATTTTTCAGACTGTTGCACCCCCCCAACACAAATCTTCCCCTAGCTTGCACAGTTAGACACAAACGTGTCAAAATTTTTATAAAAATTGTTGTAGCTAGTCTCAGCATGAATATGAATATAGGGGAATTCTTAGGTAGCATGCTTTTTGCAGTAACTGCACTTCCTGATTGATCATTACCCAGGATCAGCTTTGTACTACATATACCTGGGGTTTATAATTTTCTAGGGATTCCTGGGCATTAGGTGTTTCGGAGTTAAATTTCATGCTCTCAACCCCAAGAACTGAAGCATGTAACCAGGAAAGAAAACACATGCTCATACTACATAAAATAAAAATTGTATCAAGATACATCTTCAGGATTTTTAAACTTGACCTGCTTTCATTTGCACACCTACAAG
>NW_016807070.1:53819-55908 GCF_001698545.2 Rhinopithecus bieti
TAGAATTTTATATCTATATTCATTAAGGATATTGATCTTTAGTTTTCTTTTTTCTCTTTGATTTTTGGTTTTGTTTAATTTCTTTATCAGGGCAATGCTGGCCTGATAGAAAGAATTGGGAAGCATTCTCTCCACTTTAACAGTCAGAAAACTTTATGGAATTAGTGTTGTATTTCCTTTAAACACTTAGTAGAATTGACAAGTGAAGTCATGTGGGCTTGCTGTCTCCTTTGTGGGAAGGTTTTAAACAAGGAATTCCATTTCCTTAATAGATACAGGACTAATCAGCTTATCTATTTCTCCTTTAGTGAACTTTGGCTGTTTGCATTTTCGAGTAATTTGTATATTACATCAAAGTTGTCAAATTTATGTGCATAAGGTTGTTCAAAATATTCCATCTTCTTTTAATGTCTTTCTAATCTGTAGTGATGTCACTTCTCTCATTGTTGATATGAAAAGTTGCATCTTCTTTTTTTATGTCTGGCTAGAGATTTACCAGTTGTAATTTTACTGATTTTTTCAAAGACAATCAACCTTTGGGTTGACTGATTTTCTCTTGTTTTCCCTGTTTATAATTTCACCAGTTTTGGCTTTGAGCGCTATTGTTTTGTGTGTGATTCCTTTGTGTTTAACTTGTTCTTCTTTTCCAGTTGCTTAAAATTAAGCCTGAGGTCCTTGATTCTTTTCTTTTCTTTTTTTTCTTTTCTAATAAATTAAGACTGAGGTCATTGCTTCTAATAACAGCACTATAAGTTTCCTCTTATTTCCTGGTTTAGTAGCATCACGGAAATTCTGACAAATTGATTTTCCATTTCCATTCACTTCAAAATGTTTTATTTTGGTACCAATGATTTATTTAAAAGTGTGTTATTTAGTTTTAATTATTTGGAGATGTTTCCAGGTATATTTCCCTTATTGATATATAGTTGAATTCCGTTGAGGTTACTGAATATACTTTCTATAACTTGAATTCTTTTACATTTACTGAAACATTTTATAGTCTGGAATGGAGTGTATCTTAGTAGATTCTCTATGTGCATTTAAAAAGAATGTATTTTGCTATCGTTGAGTGGAATATTCAATAAATGTCAATTAGGTCAAGTTAGTTGACAGTGGCAGTCCAGTCTATTATGTCCTCTCTGATCACAAAACTTGTTGAATCAGTTAATGAAAGAATATTGAAATTCCCAACCAAAATTGTTAATCCTTCTGCTTTTCCCTGCAGTTCTACCAGGTTTTACTTCACCTATTTTAAGGTTCTTTTATTAGTTGCACGAACATGAATAATGAGTATGTCCTCTTGATGAATGCATGCCTTTAACATTATGAACTATCTTACTTGATCTCTATTAGTATTATTTACTTTGAAATCTATTTTCTGATATTAAGTAGCTATTTCAACTTTTGACTATTGCTTGCATAATGTATAATTGAATATGTGTTTTATAATTAAAGTGCATTTTGTAGAGAGCTTACATTAAAGTCTTGTCTATTTTATCAAACCTGATAATCTACATTTTAATTGAGGTGTTTAGACTATATTTAAAGGTGTTACTGGTTGTTTAAGATTAAGTCGATCATTTTGCTATTGGTTTTTTTATTTGTCCTGTGTCTTTCCTGTTTTATTCTTTTCTGCCTTCTTTTCTGAAGGTGGGGTATCCCATCTCCTTGAGCATTTATCCTTTGAGTAACAAACAATCCAATTATACTCCTTATTTTAAAATGCACAATTAAGCTATTAGTTGACTATAGTGGATTGAATATTTTTTATCATCAAATTTTATTTATGTTGTTTTTTTAGATACAACTTTTTCATTTTAGTGGTTGCTTTACTACTAATAGTATATATCTTTAACTTATCACAGACTGCCTTCAGACTATATTATCCTACATTATATATAGTATAAAAACCTTGCAATAATATATTTCTGACCAGGCACAGTGTCTCAAACCTATAATTCCAACACTTTGGGAGGCTGAGGTGAGAGTATCACTTGAGCTCAGGAGTTTGAGACCAACCTGGGCAGCATAATGAGACCTTATCTTTAAAAAAAAAAAAAAATATATATATATATATATATATTCTATT
>NW_016807070.1:59463-61228 GCF_001698545.2 Rhinopithecus bieti
GAATTTATGTATTATGTTATATTATTAGTGAGCTTCAATTAATTTAACGATACACTGAATCTTAAAGGGGATTATAGTTTCAAAAAATGGTTTCCTTTGTCAGTTGTAACTTTGAATTAAACTACTTAAATCATTATATAATTACAATAACATCTATTTAAAATTCATAAATTAATAGTTAAATCTAATAAAAGGAGAAGGTGATAAGCATCCTCATTGAATATTCTTAAATAATGAAAAGGTAAAGTGTAAAGCCCATTCAATTATGATCATTTCCTTAATAACATCGATGCAGATAAGAAACTTTATTCATGTATGGCTTCATGCTAAAACCATATAAACATTTTGCCTATAGCTAAACTTAAATCATCCCCTTCAGGACTCTCAAAAAACAAAAACAAATGAACAAACACCTGCAAATATTACCTTCAAGTTAATAGCAAATGATACAAATTATTTTAGGCAAGGAACCATTCTCAATGTTAGAAGAACTATATTATATAAGTGGTAGGCTATTGTTTTGATTTCAAAAAGAGCTAACTATATGTTTCAGAGAGGAGCAAGTCAAGAATGAAAATATGATTGTAAGTTGTAAGGGTTTTAGATAATTACAAGTGATCAAATGTGTATCTTTTGGTGTATACATCAGCTAAATGTTAAGAAGGTTAACATTACTTAGGTAAATCACATTTTCATCTCACAGAACTGCCAATTACAATTTAACTCTATGTTCACTGCTTCCTAATTCTTTAGACACTATTAATTGAGGGATACCAAGGATAAATATTGCTCCAATAGATCTCATTATGCTGAAACATCCCACCCCCTCTGGATTGTACATAAATTGAAGATCATAAGGTACCTGGATAGGACAAAGAAACTATAAACCAAAAATAAAACTTAAAGGCCCCCTGCAACCATCTGAATAAGCTCCCTCCTCAGCCAGAGCACCTAAAATTTAACATGAAAGACGGGTTCAACCCATTATGCAAAGTAAGTGTTGGACATGCTTCATTATACCCTTCCAACATTAACATCAATACATTAAGTCTGGTAAGAAACATTAACAATCTATTCTCTCTAAAGTCTGCTACTTGGAAGCTTCATCTTCATGAGAAATCCTAGGTCCTCACAAGCCCTTATAATAACCCAGACTTTCCTTTCTATGACGATAACTCTTTCAACCAATTCCCAATCAGTATACGTTTGAATCTACCTATGACCTGGAAGCCCCTGCTTTGACTTTTCCCACCCTTCCAGATTGAACTAATGTAAATCTTACATGTATTGATTGATGCCTTATGTCTCCCTAAAGTGTATAAAATCAAGCTGTACCCAACCACCTTGGGCACATGGCATCACGACCTCCGGAGGCTATGTCACTGGGGCATCCTTAACCTTGGCAAAATAAACTTTCTAAATTGATTGAGACTTGTCTCAGGTACTTTTTGGTTTACAAAACTTCTGTTTCCCTAAAAAAATGGACAGTAACAAAAAGTGTGACAAGGTTTAGTAGATATTCTCAGTACTGAGTCACTGTAGAGTTTTAACAGTGTATCATTAAACTAATTGAAGCTCACTGATAATATAAAGTAAATCATAAATTCAGGAATGAATGTTCCTTAGGATAAATGATAATAAGAAGCTGGGAAATATAAATGTAAGAAATTGTACAAAATTGCACATTATAAGAAAATAATTTAGTTGTCCATGAAAACTGGGTATTCATGTTGTACTGGGTCTTCTCTAGTAAGACATTTGTTAT
>NW_016807070.1:62866-82195 GCF_001698545.2 Rhinopithecus bieti
TCACACCAACTCTCCCATTTAGCAATACTTATTCATTGACAAATTTAGAAATAGCTGCTTACTACCTAAGCAGTTCATAAATATGCATTGATTTTTGTCAACAAACAAAGAAACTACAGAATATTTTGATAAAAATGCATCTAAATATGTCAGGATTATAGCTAACATTAATGTTATCTTTCCTATAAAAGTTGAGCTCTTTTTCCTTAGTAAAATAAATTTTCTTTAAAATTCATCATGGGTGGAAATATCTACAAATATTTGCATAGAGAACTGTGCTAAATTGTGTTTGAAGATTAAAAAAATGCATTGTAGGTATTTGAGTTGCCTATCTGACAACAAAAATTCACTAATGTAAAGTAATATTATACATTAAAACAGTTTCTAATATTTTACTAGGGTATTTCACTGCTTCTTCTTTAAGATGATCTGGTCCATGAGTAACCCATTCTCTCTCCCAAGGCTGATAGTAGCAAAGGAGGAGACAATTTTCTCTGGCTGTGTCCGAATCTTCTGAATACAGCTTGGCCTATTAATTACTGCAGTCTTTCAACTGGCACAGATGAGGCATTAGGAAGTAGGAAAAGCTTTGCAAGACATAAGTCTGCTTTTATTAGTTAGAGATTTTCCAAAGAGACCCACCTTGATTATCTTAAAATATTTTTATAATCCAAATAGTGATACTTAGGAAGTCAAGAAGTTAAACGTTTTTCATGATACATTTTTTTTCATGACATCTTCAGTAAATGCATCATTTCAGCATTTGGTCATAAAAGATAAACTTTCCATTCAAAGGTAAAGGAATCAAAATTAACTAAAGTTGGGTAATTCCAGAGACTTAAATGTCTCTAAGATTTGTGGGTAAAAGAGTGGGAGCAAGAGTGCCAGTAATTTCCACTTCTTACTGGAAATGCTACTTGTAATGTTGTCATGAATTTAACACAGGATTATTGTAAGACGTTAATGAAAATGTTTTTGCATTATCAAGTAGGTACTGGATGAGTACATTTTAGTACACAGTTAAGTCTAGAAATTTGCTCTCTCCCTCTATCTTTTGCTCAGGCACACACACACATACACACAAACACACACACACACTCACACAATGCAGACACATACACCATGCCCACTTCTCCATACCTCTCTTCTCCTGTTCTCTCTGCTCTCTTCCTCCATTTCTCCCCTTTTCTCTCTTGCTAGTACTGATTCTGTTTGCCTCTCTTCATCTTTAACACATTTTCTCTCTCTCGGTCTCTCCTTTGAATTTTCCCTCTTTTGTTCCCCTTTCCCTCTTCCCATGTTTCTCCACTTTATCTTTACACTACTCTCTTCCTATTTTCATTCCCTTTTCTTTCAAACATCTCCCCTGTCTCACCTTCTGCCTCCTTTCCCTCTCTCCCCTTTCTTTCTTACTCACCATTTCTTTTCCAAAACTCAAAAGGGGCATGACATTTTGTCTTTTCCTTTTTTAAAATAACGTATACACATAATCATATGCAATGTTCCACAGCTATGGCTCAGCTTTGGTCAGGAATAGACCATTAAAAAATATAATAGTGTATTTATGGAATATTATGCAGCCATTACAAAAAAAAAAAAAAACGACATCATGTCCTTTGCAGGGACATGGATGGAGCTGGAAGCCGTTATTCTCCGCAAACTAATACAGGAATAGAAAATCAAACACTGCATGTTCTCACTATAAGTCGGAGCTGAACAATGACAGCACATGGATACATGGAGCAGGGAACAACACTCACTGAGGCTTCTTGGGGGCGGGTGCGGGGAGGGAGAGCATCAGGAAGAATAGCTAAAGGATCCTGGGCTTCATACCTAGGTAATGAGTTGATCTGTGCAGTAAACCACCATGGCACATATTTACCTATATAACAAAACTGCACACCTGCACATGTACCCTGGAACATAAAATAAAAGTTGAAGAAAAAATAGGTATAATGGTGTGTTTTTCTATTGAGTAGAGAATGTTTGAAATATGACTTCTCTATACAATTAAATTGCATTCATCTGCCAAAAAAAATTTATCTTAATCATTTTTTTTGCTGAACTCAACTCTTGACAAAAGACCAGATAATGCACATCTAAAATACTGTGTTTCTTTTTATCTAGAAGTTTTTAAATAAGTCATAAAATTATAAAACACAGAGGTAGAAGTGGATTTAGAATTCACGTAGTGCAACCTTCATCTGAAGCCCTTTAGCAGAGCACTCTGTCAGTGTCCACATATCCTTTGCTTTTTCAGTTTTAGTGCTGGAAACCTCACTGCTTCATAAGATAGTTCATTCCATTTTATTAGAAAATGCTGTCTTCTAATGAAATAAAATCTGTCAATGTAAACTTCACTCATAGGTTAATACTAATTACTCACAGTACATTAGCAGACTATTTTCAACATAATTAATTTGCCTTTCATAATTTATTTGTCTGCCAGCCCAACAAGCAAATAGTTTTACTGCCACTTATTATATAAAAGTAAATTGGAACAAGATAAAACTTTCAAAAGGTTTTCTTTCAAGCCAACTAATGTTGACAGTTATTTCAAAATTAATGATCACATACACACACATGTACACAACACACACACACACACCACTAAAGCTTATTGAAAAGAAAATGAAAAGTAAACTGTCTATAATGAATTTCCCAAAACAAAGTTAAACTCAGCTCTCTTTCCTGAACAGTGTTTTGAAATATTCCCTCTAAGATTACATGCGCTTTTAAATCTTATATATTTAGAAATCTAATCTATTTAAACGAACCATAGGAGTGGCTACAGAATTTTCCCATCTACATATATATTTTATGCTTAGATTTCAAGTCTGAGCACCATAACCATATTGAATGAACCACTCTAATGACCAACTCTGACACTACTCTACTTTCAAAACTTATTTACCAGGTTGTCTGGTTCCAGCATCAAGGGCCAAATTAAGCCATCAAACCTGCTTCCAAGTAAACACAACAGTTGTCATTGTATTGGGAATTATATGGAAGACTAAGTCCTAAATGTGCTATTGCTTGTGACAGGGCTACCAGCTCTGTTGTATTTGCTAGCTAAGGGCTAATCCCCTGCTTCTCACTTTTGATGGTCACAAGTTGTACCTCAAAGTTTTTTTTTTCTGAGAAAGAAACAAAAATAATATATGTATATATGTATATACGTATATACGTATATACGTATATATATGTTTGGAGAGGACCTTTTTTTTTTTTTTTTTTTTTTTTTTTTTTTTTTTTTTTTTTTTTTTTTTGCTCTTACTCTTTTCTGCCAAAAATCTTCCTCTCCTGCCATGGTTAATCTGTTACTTTACATAATGATATGACCATATTATCTCTCCATAGTGTCTTAGGGGAGATGATTTCCTTTTCTTTTATTCTTTTACTAATATTTCTCACATGCACACAGACACACACGCACAGCATTTTACCACTACTATCAGGTATGCTTCCAAATTTTGGTAATCTTTTATATTGAAAATAGATTTCTACCTATTACTATCAATTTTTTCTATCATTTTAATCCAGTGAATAGTCTATGTTTTAGAACTATCTATGGACATTTGGGCTAAATCTTACACCTTTTAATGAGTCTTTGCGCCTTACAAAATTTATATTATTTGGGCTTATTTCTCTTCATTATCTTTCTGTTCCTGAATTTATTCTGAGAGATCATGTATATATACTAACACTAATTATATGATAATTAAGTAATTTCTTACTACTTAATGGATTTCAATTTGCTTTCTGTCATTTTAGACCTCCTCTTTTAAGTAAATCACTCCATGACTTGCCTCATGGAGTCATGGGCTTTTTGTGAGCCTGTCTAGTATCTGAAGAATATAGAATCACCAACATATCATATATTTGCAGAACATTGATAGAAGTCCANCAAACTGTCTAGAGTTGACTAAATCTTTACTGCATATTTTTTTCTTAAAGACTGCTGGAATCTCATTGAACAATGGAGTCATTATATGTGCTAATTCTTATTTCACTTCCTTTGCATTTTATCTGCTCTTAAGTTAATTTTATTATTTTCCCCAGATTACTGCTTTTAATAGTATGTCTCACTCTTCCATAAGTGTATTGGTAAGAATGCTACTGCTTTGCTAATCAACATGGCCATAATAATCAGTAATGATATTTAAAACAAAATTCCTGGAGCTAGAATGCCTGGGTTTGAATCCTAGCTCCATTACTTCCTAGGTTGGTGATCTTGGGCAATTTACTTAGCATTTCTGGGCTTTGATTTCCTTACCTGAATAATAGATACAAAGAAATGTAAGCATTTCATAGGGCTCTTGTGTTATGCTCAAGGGCTCAGACTAGTGCCTGGCACATAGTAAGAACTCAGAAAACCTTGTTTACTCCTTTACTTACTCATTAGACTCTCTGTATATGTGACTATCAGGTATACTGTAAATATAATATGTTAATTATAACTAAATATAAATTAAGTAATTCACAGTAATGATCAAAATGGTTGAAGTAACTTTGCTAGACATATGAATCGCAGATTATTTCATTTTTCAGAAAAAAACAGATAAATAGGATTGATATTTATCAGACTTTAAATTTATTACTTCATTTTATAATTCAAATATACTAAGCTGTATAAAAAACAAACTGTTTTTATGATCATCTAAACTAGGCACCATTTTATCAGATTCAGGTTACAGTTGTTAAGGTCTCTAAAATATTATGAAACACTTCTACAAAGCTCCTAAGATATCTATATATAGGGAATTACCTACACGAAAACAAATGTTTATATATACACACTACACCTAAGGATTGGATTCATTTGCTCCTACTTGATCTTTGTTCCCAAGCTTATGTAATTCATTGGTCTCCTTTATCTACACAACAGTGTTTGATTAATTCTATGATATTCCAGAGCAGTGAATACCATACATTGAAAATACTCTTTATAATGTGAATTAGAAGGATATTATATCGGATCACAGCACTTGAAAATAAATCAAAATCCACCTGTATAATTTTCAGGGCATGTATTATCCATTGTGAACACTTATCCATGACATTTACATCCTTAGCTAGGCTATAACAGCCATTAATTTCCCTCTATAAAGAAATTTGCTCACACAACAAACCACTAATTGTTGAAATGTAATTTGAGGGTATCTGAAAGTGTACTGTCTCGAAAAACTTCTGTTAAAAAACTTATCTTAAAGTTTAGTAAATATAATAAAATGCTTATTTTCTTTCTTTCAAAGTAATATTTGAATATTTTTAGGCTCTAAGTTTGTTTCTTGTTTTACAGTAAGCGTTTTTCTATGTCTTCATGCCCAATACATTTAATCAGGGCATTTTTAGCATCTTCTGGATACAAAGCACCACTCATTGTATAATATATATGACTAAGTGATAATCCTCAGCATGACATAAAGTTATATATTTACTATGGGTGCCTACAAAGAATAAAATCCGCAAGAGCCACGTTTGATTAGGTGGTTCATTTTACAAAACTCCAAAATAAGTAGTTTGGTCTTTTTTATATACATAGTGAGAGAAGTGTTACTAAGTGCAGCAGTCAAGAATATATTCACAGCATGCTGTTGGTAGTAAGTACAGATAAGGGGAGTCACTAAAATAAACCATGAAGCTTAATTTCCAGGCTAAGTGTTTGTCTCAACTCTTTTTTAAGCTGAGAAATAGGTGCAGAGAAAAACATGTACTTTTAACTGGCCATTCATTTGGACTATAAATTAGACTAAGTCTACCTTTAAACACTGGGCCGAATGTTTAAACTCCCCTAGTAAACAATGGGGCCCTGAGTACAATTCTTCCTCCTCCACACCCTTGTGAATTATGAAGCTTAATCATGTTCATGTCTAAGCCAGTACCTAAATTAAGTAGCAGACCAGAAGCTGGAAACAAATTCTGCAGTTGTTACATTGCCTCTTTCAGAATGATTTTTTTCCCCTGCTTCCCTATCTGCCACCAGCCTTCTGCAATGGGGAACATCTCAGAAAACGTATTAGATACCAAAGATGCGTTGCATAGGCAGAGCAAGTCATTTTACTACTCTGGTTTCCTGAGATTCCTCATGATAAAGTGAAAGATTTCGACATGAAAGCTCTTCTAGCTTTGTGAGTCTAGACTCTCTATCACTTACATTGTTTACAAATGAGTCACATTATAAGAATTTTTTAATCTTTAAAAGGCTTTATATGCAGTTGTTACATTGCCTCTTTCAGAATGATTTTTTTCCCCTGCTTCCCTATCTGCCACCAGCCTTCTGCAATGGGGGAACATCTCAGAAAACGTATTAGATACCAAAGATGCGTTGCATAGGCAGAGCAAGTCATTTTACTACTCTGGTTTCCTGAGATTCCTCATGATAAAGTGAAAGATTTCGACATGAAAGCTCTTCTAGCTTTGTGAGTCTAGACTCTCTATCACTTACATTGTTTACAAATGAGTCACATTATAAGAATTTTTTAAAATCTTTAAAAGGCTTTATACTTTAATTGTCAAAAGCATGGTCTCTAAAGGCAAAAAGGCTGGATTCCTTACCATTTACTAGTTCTGAGACCTTGAACACATCATCTAAATGCTCTGTTCCTCGGTCTTCTCATTTACGAAAAGGGGAAGATAATGGAATCTGTATCATCTAGTTACTATGAGAATTAAATGAGTTAACCCAGGTAAAGCACTTAGAAAACTATTTGACACTTAGATGGTGAATTTGTCATGTTCTCTAACTGCTGATGATGAAAACTTGGGATCATATTGACTACATTTTCACTATTTTACTGAGCATTTCACAAAAATATTATCTTCTATTGAGGAACATCCATAATCAGGAAACTTATAAACCGAGTGTGTGTACATATGAGTGTATTATTTAGCACATTATCTATCTAGATTACTTAGTGTGTGCTTTAAATAAACTATATTTCCCATGTATCAAAACAGTTCTTTCTTTCATTCTCAGAAGCTAAAAATGTTGATCTCATAGAAGTAGAGAGTACAATAGTGTTTACCAGAGGACAGGAAGTGTGGAGGGGAAAGGGAGATAGGAGAGGTTGGTTAAAGGTTACAAAATTACAGCTAGAAAGAAAGAATAAGTTATAGTGTTCTATAGCATTGTAGGATGACTATAGTTAAAGATAATATATCGTTTCAAATAGTTAGAAGGAGGATAGTGAATGTTCCCAACACAAAGAAATGATAACTGTTTGAGATGATAAATATGCTAATGACCCTGATCTGATCACTATACATTATATGTATTGCAACATTACTATGTACCCCATAAATATGTACAATTATGTATGAACTAAAATTTTAAAAAAATATACAAATAAAAAATGTAATGTTTGCAAAAAATCTATTACAATAAGAATTACACATGGAATATACAGATATTTGGGAAAAATGTATTTATTTAGTTTCAATCAATTGGCTGTCTGATATAAGAATAGGCTTTTAAAATCTACAATAGTTAAAAATAAAGTCATAGAAGCCAGGATAAAATAGCACCCTTACCAAAAGAAGTGATAACTCTACAATGGTATGAAATGTTTTCTACACTATCATGTGATGGTTAATTTTATGTGCCAACTTGAAGGGTGTTTTTGCATATGATTAACATTTAAATCAGTGAACTTTGGGTAAAGCAGATTGCCTCCATGATGCAGGTGGGCCTCATTCAATCAACTGAAGGTCTGAATAGAACCAACATGTCGGCCTCCTTGTGCAAGAAGAAATTCTCCAGCAGATGGCCTACAGATTTTATTGGTACCATTGGTTCTCTTAGTTCTCCACTCTGCCGACCCACACAGCAGAATTTGGACTCACCAGCCTCCATAATCTTATGCTTCAATTTCTTATAATAAATCTCCTTCTCTCTCTCTCTCTCTCTCTATATATATATATATATAGATGTGTGTGTATGTGTGTATACACATCCTGTTGATTCTGTTTTTCTGTATAACCCTGATTATACAGTATTTGCTCAGTCTTCTAAGTGTCTCAACTAAGAAAATTCACCAAGTGCTAAGATAATATGTCATCAAGAGATTCCTCTCCCTTCTGTACCAAGAAAGAAAATCCATCAGCATGCTTTGGATTGAAAGGAAAAGTCAGTCAAGGATGTGATAACTCTGCCATACTAACTTAGAATTCAAGCCTTCTAAAGCCATGTACTGCCTGAAATCATTGCACACAAGCTCTAGCTATATTTTGTTTCTCAATCTTGAGAGTCTTTCTTCTTAAAAGGAATAGTATTATTAACTGTGAGTAAATCTTCCATGGTGATAAAATTCAAATTTAATGGTAAATTATTCACTTAGAAATTTGGAAACCACCTATCTGCTTTTTAACATTCTTCAATTATCATAGCATTTTCTCTGAAAATCAATGTTCTATACAGCTAGTGCCTGGCAACAAGGGACCTCAAATAATGAGTTTTAGTGAGATAGGGAAATCTGTTTTGGTTCAAAAACAATTGGAGAGAAAGACTGCTAGATCATACATTCATATTTCAATGAAAATGTAGTTTTTCCCAAGTCAGCTTTTCAATATAGGCAGTCCCTGACTTACCATGGTTCAACTTATGATTTTTTTTTACTTTACAGTGATGCAAAAGTGATACGCATTCAGTAGAAACCATACTTTGAGTACCATACAACCTTTCTGTTTTTCACTTTCAGCACAATATTCAATAAATTACATGATATATTAAACACTTTTAAATAAAATAGGCTTTGTATTGGATAATTTTGTTCAACTATGGGCTAATGTAAGTATACTGAGCAGGTTTAAGGCAGACTAGGTTAATCTATGATGTGTTGTTAGGTTAGATGTATTAAGTACATTTTTTACATGCAATATTTTTGATTTACCATGGGTTTATCAGAATGTAACCCCACTGTAAGTTGAGGAGCATCTGTATTTATGTTTATGTTTATAATGTTTGCCTAGTTGATTCTTAACATTGGTAGTTTCTTTTTAAAAATTTTTTAGTACAAGTCAAACCATGATGAAGATGAGACTGCCATATGTTGCTTTCGAGTTGAGCTTCAATGGTCCATTTCCTTGAAAATTAGATACTAATATGTTTTCTTAGTATTTAAACCCCTAAGTGGCATGTTTAAAAATATTTCCAGCAGCCATTCAGATGTTACTATACTAGTTTTGTGCCTTACTTACTACACACATACACAATTACTGATGAGACCAGGGGAAGTAATGTGTTTAAACCAGCTAAACAAAAGGTACTCAATTTCTTATTCTGTATAATCAGAAGAATTGGAATTCCAAGTAAAGTCCCACAAAAAACAAAGCCAGCAATAGATTCTAGAAAGATGCAAGGATGAGAGAGCTCAAACAGGTTAGAAGTCAAAAATTAGCCAAGAGATAAATTATGCATATGGCTTGAATTAGCGAAGACCATGTTTCCAGTTAAAGCCAAATTTTGTTTGTGTGTGTGTGCGTGTATTACTTTCCTATCACCATTGTGACAAATTACCACAAACTAGTGGCTTAACACAATACAAATGTATATTATAGTGCTGGAGGTCAGAGTTCCAAAACGGGTCTTGCTGGGCTAAAGGTGTTGGCGGCCTATATTTTTTTCTAAGGAAGAATTCCTTTCCAGTTTCTAGAGACTACTCACATTCCTTGGATTACAGCCCTTTTCTTCCATCTTCAAAGCCAATAAGAGCAGGTCAGTTCTTCTAACATCCCATCACTATGATCTCCTGTTATGCCTCCCTCTTCCAAACTTAAGGAAACTTGTGATTAAATTGAACTCACTTGCGTAGTTCAGGATAATATACTTACTGCAATCTCATCTTACTAGCGACTTTCCATGTCCTTTCTTATCTAAGGCATCATATTCACAGGGATTAAGGCATGGGTATCTTTGGGAGTACATTATTCTTTTTATTGTTGTTATGAATTTTTTTGATAGTTTCAAATTTTATTTTAGATTCAGAGGGTACATGTGCAGGTTTGTTACACAGGAATATTGTGTGATCCTAAGGTTTGGGGTATGAATGATCCCCCACCTAGCTAGTAAGCATAGTACTCAATTGGTAGTTTTTCATCCCTCCCCTCCGCCCCACTCTAGTAGTCTCCAGTGTCTATTGTTCCTAACTTTATGTCTATGTGTACTTAATGTTTAGCTCCCACTTAAAAGTGAGAACATATGGTATTTGGTTTTCTATTCTTGCATTAATTCACTTAGGATAATGGGAGTCTGTATTAGTCAGGGTTCTCTAAAGGGACAGAACTAATAGGATATATGTATATATGAAGGAAAGTTTATTAGGAGATGTGACTCACACAATCACAAGGTGAAGTCTCATGATGGGCTATCCACAAGCTGAGAAGCAAGGAAGCCAGTCCGAGTCCCAAAACCTCAAAAGTAGGGAAGCCTACAGTGTAGCCTTCATCTATGGCCTAAGGCTCAGGAGCCTCTGGCAAATCACTGGTGTAAGTCCAAGAGTCCAACAGCTAAAGAACTTGGAGTTTGATATTCAAGGGCAGGAAGCATCCAGCAAGGGAGAAAGATGAAGGCTGGAAGACTCAGCAAGTCAAGTCCCCCCACCTTCTTCTGCCTACTTTATTCTAGCTGCAATGGCAGCTGATTAGATGGTACCCACCAGATCGAGGGTGGGCCTGCCTTTTCCAGTCCACTGACCCAAATGTTAATCTCCTTTGCCAACACCCTCACAGACACACCCAGAAACAAACAATACTTTGCATCCTTCAATCAAGTTGGCACTCAATATTAACCATCACATGTCCACCCCTTGTCAACTTGAACCCATACACATCTCTTGAAATCAGACATAATCTTCAAATATAAACAATAAGGTCATAATCATGCCTAACATACAACTATCCTTTGTATAACCAGAAGTGCACTAATTATTATTTGTAACACAGTATGTATGTAATTTTTATATTGATGTCCACAAAATATGAATTTGTTTTGATTTTATTAATTTAAGAATTTGTATCTTTTGATTTAGAATCTCCAGAAGTTGTTCTTTTGTAGAGTCCATGTGAAATGACAGATCATCTGAATTTGTCTTAAAAGTTAGCAAGAGATATTTTACATGAATTGCTTTTGTCAAGGGTTGGCTATATGCTGCAAAAGTGATTTAACCTCTGAAAGACATTTATAAGACCTAATATTCTGTTATTGAAAGCAGGGGTCCTCAACTTTTGTGGCACCAGGGACTGATTTTGTGGAAGACTATTTTTCCGTGGACAGGGATAGGTTTCAGGATGAAACTATTCCACTTCAGATCATCAGGCACAGATTATAAGGAACGCACAACCTAGATCCCTCGCATGTGCAGTTCACAATAGGGTTTCCGCTCCTATGAGAATCTAATGCCATCACTGATCTGACATAAGGCGGAGCTCAGGCAGTAATGCAAGCCATGGGGGGTGGTTGTAAATACAGATGAAACTTCACTCCTTTGCCTGCCACTGACCTCCTGCTGTGTGGTCCCGCTTCCTAACAGGCCACGGACCAGGAGTTGGGGATCCCTGATCTAAAGCATCTTAAACACAGCTACTATAGTCTTAAAGTGTAGAGTCATGGACTCGAGCTAGACAGGCTGTGTTTAAACCCCAGCTTTACCACTTACTAACTGTGTCATCTTCAACAGGTCATTTAACTCTGCTAGGCTTCAGTTTCCTAATCTGAAGAAACAGAATTTAAAATATTCCCTAAGTGAGATGATATATGTCAATAGGATGGTGTCTGGCACAAAGTTAAGTGCTATATACAGTATATACAGGTTAGCTATTATTACCAAGTTATAATTTTAAAACTATCCATCTAAAATGTCAGATTTAATAAAAATATATTGCCAACATTAACAATAACAGATCCTGACTCATTTCATAACTACTATGTTATGGAACAAACACTCTTTTAAAACCTATACATTTTATACATGCATATGTAATGCCAAATACTAACTGAAGTAAAGGTCATTCTTATATGATAGAAAACACTGAGTCATAAAATGTCTGAGATATTATATATTGCCATCTTCACAATGAAAGAGCAGCTATAGCCACTTTGGAACACAGTTTGGCAGTTTTTCATAAAACTAAATATACTATTAACCATAAGGCTCAGCAATCACATTCCTTAGTATTTACCCAAAGGAACTTAAAACTTATGTTTACACAAAACCAGCAAGCAGATATTTATAGCAGTTTTATTCATAAATGCCAAATTTGAATGTAACCAAGATGTCCTTCAGTAGGAGAATGGATAAATAAATTGTGGTAGATTCAGAAATGATTATTCATTGCTAAAATAAAATGAACTATCAAGCCAGGAAAAGACATGGAGGAGCCTTAAATCTGTATTACTAAGTACAATAAGTTAATTGGAAATGGTTACATACTGTATGATTCCAACTATATGACATTCTGGAAAAGGTAAAACTACGGAGACAGTAAAAATATCAGTGGTTGCCAGAGGTTGTGGAATAGGGGAAAGAGGGATGAACAAGCAGAGAATGGAGGATTTCTATGGCAGAGAAACTACTCTATAGATACTATAATTGTGGATACTATAGTTGTTATTTTAAATGTTTTCCAAACCCATAGAATGTACGAGAATGAACCCCAGTGTAAACTATGGACTTTGGTTGATATTAATGTGTCAATGTAAGTTCATCAATTATAACAAATGTGTCACTCTGGTGGAGATATTGACAATAGGGGAGGTTACGCATGTGTAGAGTAGAGAAGATACGGGAAATCTCTATAACTTCCTCTCATTTTTGCTGTAGACCTAAAACTTCTAATAAAGTCTAGTTTAAAAAAATGAAAAGGGGTAGAATATTTCTGAGTGCTCTGGGGGCAAAGTTGTAAATGAGAAATTCACCCACAGATCAACCATCACTGGAAGCTTTGTGGTAAATGTTATTATTTCCTTTTTTGAATAATATTTTGACTCTGGAAATCCATATAGTCAAAAGTATTTGTAGATACAGAGATTTTCAAGTGTATGCTTTCTGTAAGTACTCAGATTATGAAATTATAGACTAATTAGTATAACTGGCAATATGGATCTCAATTAAGGTTTCTAAAATTATGAGTCGGCTAATGAGCAGGTAAAAGAGAATTAATATGATTCCAAGGTTTCTTAAGACTTAGAATTTATCAAATTATGAACATACTAACATAACAGTAGAATTATATTTAGTGAGAGAAAAAACAGAGGGATTTTTTTCTAAACAAATATATTTTTCTCATTATTTTAATGTTCATACAAAGTGTAAATAATTAATGCAGTATAAAATGTCTCAATTGTCAAGAAAACATTATAAAGCAAATTATAACAATAAAGACACAATTCTTGATTATGGTGAGCGGGGAATGATAGGTGGAGTAGAATGAGATTTCTCCGCTTTACTCTTACTCCTAGAAATTGAGTAGGCGATTCAGTATCATTTTATATATTTGCCTTCCTTTCAAAGTTGAAAGCAATATACAGACTGAGCACAACTCCTTTTTAAAGCTTCATTTCCTTGTGTTTTCAATTGTTTACTGAATGCAAAATGCATGTTTGAATTATTTAGCATAGAAGGGACTTAGAGATGACTCTAGAGAAAATGCTTCTGGAACAATATAGTGTGGCCCTATTTTATCCACCATTGCACAGAACATCTATAAATGGTCCCAGTGCTTGCACAGTGCTATAGGGCTCATTCCCATTATCCCTGAGCTGTGGTTACATCAAATGCTCTGCTAATCGTTCTGTGCTCTAACATGCTCTGGAGAAAAATCTAAATGTTCCCACAAAGTCAAAGAAAAGTCCCACTAATGAAATTAAGCAAAGGGAATAAAATGTGTTTTTGTCAATGTAGGCCCCTTTAGTGAAATTTTGGAAGGTGATGCACATGGATTATTCAGTAGAAAAGCTTTTAATTAGTGTTACTTCATACTTACTCTGTAAAGGGCAAAAATAACCAAAACGGTCCATTAGGTTTGTTGAATGTGTAACCAAGCAAATTTTCAACAAGCTGAGTTCCCATCAGTTATTTACTTGAAAAATATCTGAAAGTTAATTTATGAAAAGTTACAGGGAGTAGGTAATCGACTTCTTTTAGAGGAAACATATTTTGTTCTTTTAACACATAAGAGTAATTTTTATCATAAAAGTAATTTTTATTAAACCTAAACTTCATTCTTTTTCTTTTTCTTTCTTTTTTTATCCAGATAATTTTTTTTTTATTATTGAAATACCTAAGAATGTGACAAGGAGTATGGAAACAGACAAGCAACAGAAGAAAGACAATTTCATTAAAGAATACATTTTGAAAACTTTTCTAGTGGTTATTTCTTTCTCTTCCTGATAAGGTTCTCTTTTTCTCACTACCTCACTCTTTATGTCCTAGTTGTGGAGTGAAAAGTGCATTGAAAACAGCAATTTCCAAAAGCTTTGGTGAGGATGTTATGATAAAGAAAAAATATGCAAATATTTTGAATCTACCTCAATACTGATTTCAAATCAGCCTGATGTGTTAATGTAATTACTTTAATGGACAATTGTCTACACCTTTTAAACTTCAATCAACCCGCATCACTTTCACGGAAGTACCCAAAACATGTTGATTCAAATATTGTCTCTAGAAACAAAGATAATCCTTTTGTGAGACTTAAAATTTAATTTATAGACTGTGTGACACTAGTTCACTACTGCCATTAGCTTAACACCAATTGACCTTGACAGTTCTGACATTTTAAACAGGCAATTGGTAGTGATTGACTCACCCCAGAACAGCTCATTATTTATAGAGCTATCTCTTATAGAAACAAACAGCTCATTATTTATAGAGCTGTCTCTTATAGAAACAACTTGATTCTGACCTGAGTAGTTTTCATCTACACCTGAGCAGTGCAGAATTACAGTTCTCTACTGAATTAACAGTAATGTGTTCCTTTGTATTCCTTAATTTTATAGTCTTCATTTTTCCATACCCTGCAAGGTTTGTATCACCTCTTGTGGGTGACATCCTAGCTAGACTGCCCCAATGAAAAATACTGATGGTACATGCATTTCCCTCTTAAGTCTATATCATCCTAAACGCTATTCTGTGGAGTAGAATTCTTCATGATATTTGAAAAGAGAGAGAGAGAGCTAGAACACCAGTGGTTGTTTTTGTAGGCATTTATCATGTGCCCCCATAAAACACCTTTTTAAAACTGCACAAACAAACCCATAAAAATCAGTTGGATTTTACTAAAAGGAGGGTTTACAAAACAAAATTCCCTGAAATATAATTTGTAACTTTCCTTTATTAAAAGTGAAAATTCCACCATTAGTACAAAAAGGAAAGAAAACATTTTTTTTTTTGCAGTAAATATCCTTATAGCAATGTTCCCTGAAACATTTTAGATTTTAGATCAAGTACACTGTCTCTCAATCAACAACATCTTAGTCTACACCTAACTTATTGTTACATATCATTATCTAGATGTGCTTCTCCTCATATCTTCCAATGTTTGGGTGCAAAATAAACATATTCTTCCTAGAGGTTTAGCACATATACACTGTGTTGGAAAAATTCTACTTAATATAAACATTTGAAACAGAATTTCAATTAATAATATGTGGCATTCTGCTTGTAATATTACTCTGTAAATATGCAACACTTTTATACTTGATCTCCTCAAGATGAAAACAACACAGAGAGAAATTCCAGCAAAAATAAACATACTTTTCTTCCCAAAAAGGAAGCTTAGCCTAGGAGATTAAAAAATAATAAAAAATGATAATGCAAGACCCTAGGCAATGAACCCAGTCAAGCCTGCCTGGACTTCTGACCTACAGAACTGTGAGATACTAAATTAGTAGTTTTAGGCTTCTACGTTAGTGGTAATTTATTACACTACTTCCAAAACTAATACACATTCATTATTTTTAGATAAAGAAACTGAGACCCAGGAGGTCCACAAATATAAAATGATGTGTTTCTTCAATAATCACATCCCACCTGATACATGTTCTGTTCTGTTGGTCTACATGCCTATTTTTATACCAGTACTATGCTGTTTTGGTAACTATAGCCTTGTAGTATAGTTTGACATCTGGTAACGTGATGCCTCCAAGTTTGGTTCTTTTTGCTTAGTCTTGCTTTGGCTATGCAGGGTGTTTGTGATTCCATATGAATTTTAGGATAGTTTTTTTCTAGTTCTGTGAAGAATGATGATGGTACTTTGATGGGAATTGCATTGAATCTGTAGATTGCTTTGGGTAGTATGTTGATTTTCACAATATTGATTCTACCCATCCATGAGCATGGCATGTGTTTCTATTTGTGTTGTCGATGGTTTCTTTCAGCAGTGTTTTGTAGTTTCCCTTGTAGAGATTTTTTACCTCCTTGGTTATATTCCAAAGGGTTTTGTTTCTTTGTTTGTTTGTTTGTAGCTTCTGTAAAAGGGATTGAGTTCTTGATTTGTTTCTTAGCTTGGTTGTTGTTGGAGTACAGCAGTGCTACTGATTTGTGTACAACGATTTTGTATCCTGAAACCTTACTGAATTCATGTATCAAATCTAGGAGTGTTTTGCATAAATCTTTAGGGTTTTCTAGGTATACAATAGTATCATCAGTGAACAGTGACAGTTTGATTTCCTCTTTAACAATTTAGATGCCCTTGATTTCTTTCTCTTGTCTGATTGCTCTGGTAGGACTCCCAGTCCTGTTTTGAAGAGAAGTGGTGAAACTGGACATCCTTGTCTTCTTTCAGTTCTCAGGGGGAATTCTATCCACCCTTTCCCATTTAGCATAACGCTGGCTATGTGTTTCTCACAGATGGCTTTTATTACCTTGAGGTATGTCCTTTGTATGCCAATTTTGCTGAGGATTTTAATCATAAATGGAAGCTGGATTTTGTTAAATACTTTTCTGCATCTATTGAGAAGATCATGTGATTTTTGTTTTTAATTGTGTATATGTGATGTATCACATTTATTGACTTGTGTGTGTTAAACCATCCCAGCATCATTGGTATAAAACCCATGTGATCATGGTGGATTATATTTTTGATATGCTATTGGATTCGGTTAGCTAGTATTTTGTTGAGGATTTTTGCATCTAGGTTCATCAGGGATATCGGTCTGTAGTTTTCTTTTTTTGTTATGTCCTTTATTGATTTTGGTATTAGGGTGACACTTCATAGAATCATTTAGGGAGGAATCCCTCTTTCTCTATCTTTTAGTATAGTTTCAGTAAAATTTGTACCAATTCTTTTTGAATGTCTGATAGGATTCAGTTGTGAATCCGGTCCTGGACTTCTTTTTGTTGGCAATTTTCTATCACTGTTTCAATCTTGCTATTTGCTTTAGTCTGTCCAGAGTCTTTATTTCTTCCTGATTTAACGTGGGAGGGCTGTATGGTTTCAGGAATGTATCCATCTCCTCTAGATTTCCTTGTTTTGTACAAAATGTGTTCTTAGTAACTTTGAATGATGTTTTGTATTTCTGTGGTATTGGCTGTAATATCTACTGGTTCATTTCTAACTGAGCTTACTTGGATCTTCTCTCTTCTTGGTTAATCTCACTAATGTTCTATCCATTTGTTTATCTTTTCAAAGAACCAGTTCTTTGTTTCATTTATCTATTGTATTTTTGTTTCAATTTCATTTAGTTCTGCTCTGATCTTCGTTATTTCTTTCCTTCTGCTGGTTTTGGATTTGGTTTCTTCTTGTTTCTCTAGTTCCTTGAGGTGCAACCTTAGATTGTCTATTTGTGCTCGTTCAGACTTTTTGATGTAGGCATTTAATGCTATGAACTTTCCTCTGAGCACTGCTTTTTTTTGTATCCCAGAGGTTCTGTTAAGTTGTGTTACTATTATCATTCAGCTCAAAGAATTTTTAAATTTCATTGTTGACCCAAAGATAATTCAAGAGCAGATTATTTAGCTTTCATGTATTTGTATAGTTTTGAAGATTCCTTTAGGAGTTGATTTCCAGTTTTATTCCACTGAGGTCTGAGCGGATACTTGATATAATATTTTTCTTAAATTTATTAAGACTTGTTTTGTGACCTATCACATAGTCTATCTTGGAGGATATTCCATGTGCTGAAAAAAAAGTGTACAGTCTGCAGTCGTTGGGGAAATGTTCTGCAAATATCCATTAAGTCCATTTGTTCTAGACTATAGTTTAATTTCATTGTTTATTTTTTGATTTTTTGCCTTGATGACCTGTCTAGTGCTGGCAGTGGAGTATTGAAGTCCTGCCCTATTATTGTGTAGCCATCTATCTCATTGTCTCATTTCTTAGGTCTAGTAGTAATTGTTTTATAAATTTGAAAATTCCAGTGTTAGGTGTATATGTTTAAGATTGTGGTATTTTCTTGTTGGACTATTTCTTTTATCATTATATGATGTCCCTTTTTGTTTTTTCTTACCGTTGTTGCTTTAAATTCTGTTTTGTCTGATATAGGAATAGCTACTCCTAGTAGCTTTTGGTTTCCATTTGCATGGAATGTCTTTTTCCATCCCATTACCTTAAATTTATGTGAGTCCTTATGTGTTAGTGAGTCTCTTGAAGATGGCAGCTACTTAGTTGGTGAATTTTTATCCATTCTGCCATTCTGTATCTTTTAAGTGAGCATTTAGGCCATTTACTTTCAGTGTTAGTATTCAGATGTGAGGTACTGTTTTACTCATCATGTTAGTTGTTGCTTTAATACCTTGCATTTTTTTCTGTTGCATTAATGTTTTATGGGCCCTGTGAGATTTATGCTTTAAGGTATTTCTATTTTGGTGTATTTTAAGATTTTGTTTCAAGATGTAGAACTCTTTTTAGCATTTCTTGTAGTGCTGGCTTAGTAGTGGTAAATTCTCTCAGCATTTGTTTGAAAACAACTTTATTTCTCCTTCATTTGTGAAGCTTAGTTTTGCTGGATACAAAATTTTGGCTAACAATTATTTTGTTTCAGGAGGCTAAAGATGGGACCCCAATTCCCTCTGGCCTGTAAGGTTTCTGCTGAGAAGTCTGCTGTTAATTTGATAGGCTTTCCTTTATAGGTTATCTGATGCTTTTGTCTCACAGCTCTTAAGAGTCTTTCCTTTGTCTTGACTTTAGATAACCTGATGACTACGTGCTTAGGTGGTGATCTTTTTGCAATGAATTTCCCAGGTGTTCTTTGAGCTTCTCGTATTTGGATGTCTAGACCTCTAGCAAGACCAGGGAAGTTATCCTCAATTATTCACTCAAATAAGTTTTCCAAACTTTTAGATTTATCTTCTTTTTGAGGAACATCAGTTATTCTTATGTTTGGTCATTTAA
>NW_016807070.1:85423-89259 GCF_001698545.2 Rhinopithecus bieti
ACCCTGGCTAACACGGTGAAACCCTGTCTCTACTAAAAATACAAAAAATTAGCCAGGCATGGTGGCAGGTGCCTGTAGTCCCAGCTACTTGGGAGACTGAGGCAGGAGAATGGTGTGAACCCAGGAGGTGGAGCTTGCAGCAAGCCGAGATTGCGCCACTGCACTCCAGCCTGGGCGACGGAGTGAGATTCTGTCTCAAAAAAAAAAATTTTTTTTTCTTTGTCTTTGTGTGATTGGGTTTATTTGAAAGCCTTTTCATTGAGCTCTAAAGTTATTTATTCTACATACTCTATGCTACTGTTGAAACTTTCCACTACATTTTTCATTTCTCTAAGTGTGTCTTTCATTTCCAGAAGTTGTAATCATATTTTCTTTGTGATATCTATTTCTCTTGAGAATTGTTCATCTATATCCTGTATTGTTTTTTAATTTCTTTAAATTGTTTTTCACATTTCTGTGGTATTTCCTTGAGTAGCTTAATAATCTACCTTCTGAATTGTTTATCTGGCAATTCAGAGCTTTCTCTTGGTTTGGATCCATTCGTGGAGGTCTGGTGTGATCTTTTGGGGGTGTTATAGAATCCTGTTCTATAACAGGATTACTTTTCTGGTTTCTTCTCATTTGGGTAGGCGATTTCAGTGGAGAGGTGTGAAACTTAAGGCCTGCTGTTCAGATGTGCTTGTCCTAGAGGGTGATTCCTTGATGTCATGCTCTCCTCCTTCCCCTAGAGATGGGACTTCCCAAAAGCTGGTCTGCAGTGATTCTTATTGCTCTTCTGGATCTAGCCACCAAGTGGGGTTACCAGGCTCTGAGCTGATGCTTCAGGATATCTGCAAAGTGTGCTGTGATGTGATCTGTCTTCAGGTCTCCCAATCATGGATACCAGCACCTGCTCTGGTAGAGGTGGCAGAGAAGCAAAATAGACTCTGCGAGAGCTCTTGGTTGTTGATATGTTTAGTATGCTGGCTTTCTTGAATGCTGGTTATGCTAGTAGTGAAGTTGTCACGCAGACACACTCAGGACCTCTGGTTAGCTAGGATGTTGCAGGCAGTGAAATTAGGTGTTGTCTTCTCCTTCCTGGGATTAGGGTTATTTTGTCCTGAGTTGCTGTAATGGCCTGAGTTGGTTGGCCTCCAGCAAGGAGGTGGCACTTTCAAGATAGCACCAGCTGAGATAGTAGTAAAAGGCTCTAAACTTACTCTAAGATGGTCCTGGTAAGTATTTTGGTTTCTCAGCTGTTGGGTGGGGCCATAAAGCTCCCATGAGTTTCTGTGTCTTATGTTCAGCTATCAGGGTAGTTAGGGAAATACTGTCATGTGGGGGCAGGGTTTGATGGGTCTGGGTGCAGACTCTCCTTGGGGAGGGCTTGCCATGACCGCTGTGGAGCATGGGGTGAGGTGGTTCTCAGGCCAATGGGGTTATGTTCCATAGGCGATCTTGGCCGCTTCTGCTATGCAGATAGCCAGTAGCAAGAAGCTTTACCCAGCTCCCATGCAGTTGGCGAGGCCAGTCTCTCATTCATGCACTGCCCCTACTCTGATCTTGTCCCAAGCCATGAGCTACTCCACTGGGAAAGCAAGCATGGCTTTAGGACCTTGCCTTTCCGTGTCTGTCCACTCCATCAGCAGCAGCTCCTGTACTCCCGCACTTGCTTGTATATGCAGCAGCTCCCTCCCATCCTCCAGACTGGACTCAAGAAAATGTGTACCCAGCCTAAACCACTACCAATTTCATTTGGGAGCCTCTTTCACCCCATAATCCCTCCCCAGTTCCTCTGGCTGCCTTTCCTGAGGGCCCCTGTGAGATAGAGCCAGGGATGGCCTTTCTAGGTTAGAGGTGGAGACTGGGAGTGCATGCAAGGCACTTCCCACTGCCACTTCTACTTTTATATTTCGTGTGACTTCCTAAATCCATTTCATTTCTAGGTAAGGTTAAATCCTCTTGTGATCTGGATTTTCAGATTCCCCAGTCAGGATGCGTGATCAAAGGTAGGTTTTCCTTTCTCCCCTCACACTTTGGGAACACACAGTTTTTTGCCCGTTATGTGGAATTTGCAGCAGTATGCTGCTTCTTTCAGAGGATCTGTGAATTCTTTCAGTTTTCCTGGTATGTTCCTGTGAAGGTTCTTGAAGCAAAAGATCACAGTGTGAGTCCCCACACACTCTTCTGTCTGTCCACGTGGGAGCTATACATTATCCCTGTCTCCTATCTGCCATTTTCCCTTGATTCTCTCAAAAACACATTAAAAAGATCTATCATCATGACCAAGTGGGATTTATCCCTGGAATACAAGGATGGTTCAGCATACACAAATCATTAAGGTGATACATCATATCAACAGAATGAAGGACAGAAACCATATAATCATTTTGGTTGATGCTGAATAAACATTTGATAAAATGCAACATCACTTCGTGATCAAAACTTTCAATAAACTAGGAATAGAAAAAGTAAATCTCAACATAATAAAAATTGTATATGACAGACCCATCATACTGAATGGAGAAAATCTAAAAGCCTTTCCTCTAAGATCAGAAATAGGACAAGAATGGCCAATTTCACCACTGTTATTCAACACAGTACTGGAAGTCCTACGTAGACAAATTAGACATGAGAAAGATATAAAAGGCATCCACAATGGAAAGGAAGAAGTGAAATTATCCTTGTTTGCAGATGATATGATATTATCTTTGGAAAAAACTAAGGAGTCCAGCAAAAAACTATTTGAACTGATAAATTCAGCAAAGCTGAGGATCCAAAATCCAAAATCAACATACAAAAATCAGTTGCATTTCTATATGCCAATGGTGAACAATGAGAAAAAGAAATAAAAAAGTAATCCCATTTACAATAGTCACACATGAAATTAAATATCAATGAATTAACTTAATCAAAGGAGTTAAAGACCTCTATAATAAAAATTATAAAACACTGATGAAAGAAATTAAGGACAATACCAAAAAACTGGAAAATACTCCATGTTCATGGATTGAAGAATCAATATTATTAAAATGTCCATACCACCCACAGAAATCTATAGATTCAGTGCAATCTCTATCAAAATACTAATGGCATTCATTATAGACGTAGAAAAAAAAATCTAAAATATATATGGAACCACAAGAGACCCAGAATAGACAAAGATGTAGTAAGGAAAAAGAACAAAGAAAGACAAACTTCACATGTTCTCACTTATTTGTGGGAGCTAAAAATGAAAACAATTGAACTCATGGAGATAGAGAATAGAAGAATGGTTACCAGAGGCTGGGAAGGGTGGTAAGTAGGGGAGAGGAGGGTAAGTGGGGATGGTTAATGGATACAAAAATATAGCTAGAAAGAATGAATAAGACCTAGTACTTGATAACATAGCAGAGGGATTATAGTCAATAACAATTTAATTATACAGGTTAAAGTAACTAAAAAAAGTATAATTGGATTGTTTGTAATACACATGAAGGATGTATGCTTGAGGTGAGCATAACCCATTTACCCTGATGTGATTGTTACACAATCCATGTGTGTATCAAAAATCTCACATAGCCCATAATTATACACACTTACTATATACCCACAAAAAAATAAAATGATAGAATATTTACTTCTTGATAGAAATAACAGGGTAATAGAATTATCCCTGGACGTGAAAAGTAGATTTAATTGAATACAATTATTTAAGTGGCTAGACATATGTAGCAGCAATAAAAAACAGACCTAACATTTATCAGACTGTAAAATATTATCCAATCCTTTGGTATTTTGTAATTTTAATTCCAAATAAATCTCTCTAGAAGTTATAAACATAAAATTTTATGTTTGAAACTCAGATAATTCTATTA
>NW_016807070.1:89764-94790 GCF_001698545.2 Rhinopithecus bieti
ATGTGATCTGATATAAAAATCTTTCCAAATTTTCTTCTTGAATGTTTTCTGTACTTGCAGATCATCCTATAAGATTTGAACATGTCCACATTAGAATGTAACTTATCTTGAGGGGTTGGATGGCCTAAAACAAACCAATCAACAAACAAAAGGATGTTATTATTTTAGAAGTCAAATGGTGTGTATCTGAAGCTGGAGAAAATGCTCTTTTTTGTCTTTGTGAATATTTGTATGAAGAATTATAAACTTATTTAAATATGTGGATAAATGTTTTTACCCACGAAAACTGAAGCTGTCTGGTGGTAACATTTCACTGCATATACGAATTACCAGGTTCAAAGAGTAAGATATTTTGTGTGGAATGCATATTTCTTCTCTCCCTACCATAGGTGACCTTCACTGGGAACTAAAAAGGCCCAACCAGGGAAACACAGTGTTATTATTTTTAATTGCTTCAGGTAAAGTAAAATTTTATCATGGTGATACCTGTAGAGAAACCAGAGATAGAAAGGCTAAGATGCTTATTAGCAATTCTTTCGGATTAGTTCAGATACCTTGCTTCACTGACTGGTGCTACAAAAAATGTATATCCTAAATATCGTATCTTAATGAAATTGGCTTAAAATGCTGATTACTACTGGACGATGACCCTCAGAAAGCCTAAAGCACGTGTTATAAAACAGGGAATCTAAAGTTCTGGAGACCTAACGTACAGCATGATGACTATAGTTAATCATACTGTATCGAGTACTTGAAATTTGTTAAGAGAGTCTATCTCAATCTCACACAAAAAAGGTAACTATGAAGTTATGGATATGTTAATTAGCTTGATAGTGGTAATCATTTCACAATGTAGAGGTATATCAAAATATCACGTTGTACAACTTGAATATAGTTTTGGTTTGTGCATTACACCTCAATAAATCCGAGAAAAAACATCAGACAACCCAATAATTTCATATGTCACATTTACAGACAAAATAAAACACTGATGTGATATATCAATTTCCGAGGTCTCTTGAACTGAAAGTTTCAACTACTTATTAGGCAATGCCGATAAGATTCTGAATCTAAGGAGGCATCTAAAAGAGGCTAAATTTAAATAAAAAATTTTTAGCCTGAATTGCTCTCCTTTGAAGTCAGCAAGCCATAATAAATGCCTACACCTTCTTTTGTTATAACAGGAAGATATTTTTAAATCAGCAAACCACTGTAAGATCTTTAAGAGAATCCTTTCAATACAGAAGATGCCGTATATATTTTAACGGATTTTCCATTGGATGCATTAAGCTGGGTCTCTCACTACTGAAGTGTTTAGGAGGTGAGACATATTAACAACATATGAGCCACCAAATGTGACAGAGACAGAGCATTAGGAAGGAGAGGTTGATATTTTACAAAGTACATACAGATAGCAGCATTGAATTCTTCACAATCCTTTACCTTTTATCTTTGATCTTTTCTTTATACCATTTTAAATATACTTTTTCCAATAAAGTATGCTGGCTGAGAGCAATCAAATTTTGACTCTGCTTTAATGGATACACATTTTGGAGCAAAACATTTCAAATAGCTTGTTTGGAAGAAGACTGTGTAAAATAACTCTTATTAAAATAAAATAGCTTTAATAATGTGCCATTTTCCATTTTATCTTGAATGTTTTGTACAATTTGTTTTAGAATTACATAACTGTGTCTTTATAATAGAATAATTTATATTCCTTTGGGTATATGCCCAGTAATGGGATTGCCGGGTTGAATGGTATTTCTGTCTTTGGGTCTTTGAGGAATTTCCACACTGTCTTCCACAGTGACTGAACTAATTTATACTCCCACAAATAGTATAGAAACATTCCTTTTTCTCCACAACCTCACCAGCATCTGTTATTTTTTGACTTTATTTATTTATTTATTTGAGATGGATTCTCACTCTGTCACCCAGGCTGGAGTGCAATGGCGCTATCTTGACTCACTGCAACCTCCGCCTCCCGGGTTCAAGCAATTATTCTGCCTCCGCCTCCCAAGTACCTGGGATTACTGGCACAGTCCACCATGCCGGCTAATTTGTGTATTTTTAATAGAGACAGGGTTTCACCATGTTGGCTAGTCTGGTCTCAAACTCCTGACCTCAGTTGATCCACCTGCCTCGGCCTCCCAGAGTGCTGGGATTACAGGTGTGAGCCATCACTCCTGGCCTTGACCTTTTATTAATAGCTATTCTGACTAGTGTGAGTTGCTATCTCATTATGGTTTTGATTTGCATTTTTTTAATGATCATTGATGTTGAGAATTTTTTCAAATGATTGTTGGCCACATGTAAGTTTTCTTTTGAGAAGTGTCTGTTCATTTCATTTGCCCACTTTTTATGGCATTGTTTGTTTTGTTCCTGGTGATTAATTCCTTATAGAGGCTTATAGTTTCCTATAGAGGCTGGATATTGATGTTTATTGGATGCATAGTTTGCAAAATTTCCTTCCATTCTGTAGGTTTTCTGTTTACTTGATTGTTTGGCTGTGCAGAAGCTCTTTTGTTTACTAGATCCCATTTGTCGATTTTTGCTTTCGTAGCAATTGCTTTTCTCATTTTCATCATGAAATCTTTGCCCGTGCCTATGTCCTGAATGGTATTGCCTAGGGTATCTCCAATAGCAAAAACATGGAATCAACCTAAAGGCCCATCAGTGATAGATTGGATAAAGAAAATGTGGTATATGTATACCATGGAACACTATGCAGCCATAAAAAAGAACAAGATCATGTTCTTTGCGGTGACATGGATGGAGCTGGAGGCCATTATCCTTAGCAAACTAACACAGGAATAGAAAACCATACACTGCATATTCTCACTAATAAGAGGGAGCTAAATGATGAGAACACATGAACACGTAAAGGGGAGCAACACATAATGGGGCCCTTCAGAGGGTGGAGGGTGGGAGGAGGGAGAGGACCAGAAAAAACAACCAATGGTTACTGGTTTAATACCTGGGTGATGAAATAACCTGTACAACGAACCCCCATGACACAAGCTTACCTATGTAACAAACTTGAACTTGTACCTCTGAACTTACATAAAAGTTAAAAAAAGGAATTACATAACTGTGATTGTTTGAAAAACTGTTAAAGAAATAACTAAAGTATATATGGCTGCCCTTGACATTGGCAATATGTTAAAATTGATTTTTTAAAATATAAATTGAAAACCATTGGTAGTATTTAAGATCATTGAATATGTATTTAACAGACCACATATTGGTCTATTAAAATAAATTTATGTCAGCCTCTCTCTCTCTCTTTCTCTCTCTGTGTGTGCGTATGTGTGTGTGTGTTTGTGTGTGTTTGTTGAGGATGGTGTATATCATGTACAAGCCTGTGTGTACCAATGGTAGCTTTTTGGGGAAGTAAGAGAAATTTAGAATCCACTCAGCAAATAAAAAATAAATACCATATTCACCTTATCTCTAGCTGAAGATCAACTATTTACAAAAACACTAAAATCACTGTAATAACGGCTTATGTTTTAGAATTATAATAGTGTACTAGTGTAAATAGTGTGGTAGTACACCTAATTTTTATACTTTCACTAGTCATATCATTTTATTTTAAAAATAGCATTACAAACTATATATTGTCTGTATGGCATTAAGTTGGCAGAGTTACCTAAAATTTATTCCTTGGGCACAAACAGTGTGTTCGTTAGCACATTATTGGTGAAAATATCTTTCTAGCAAAAATTATTTTTTGTTTTCCTCAAGTGATTTATCCTTCTTTGAAAGAAAGAGTAAAAGAGTAACAAAATTTGTTCCAAAGTGGTTTTGTGTTTGATATTTAAAAGGAATTTCACAGACATTTTGTTTGTCACTACCTACGAATCTAACAAATGCCATGATTCTTCATTAATTTAATGAGTTCATATGACCATAATTAATTAATTAGTTAATTTTCCTGAGTGCCTATGTGCTGAAAACCAAGCAGGTTACTAGGGATACAAGCTAATAAAGGCATTGTGTTTGCCTTTCAAATGCTCAGTCTAGTGAGTATAAGGTTATTAATGGGTAATATTTCAAATATGTGGATAAGCACTCAATTAATGGATACATGTATGTTTATGTTCAGTGATTATCATCCTTGTTGGCTTATATAAATCACCTGTCAGGCTGATACAAAACAAAGATAGCTAGGCTTTAACTCAGACCGCTATTATAATTTCTTGGGGTAGATTCTGACCTCCAAATGCAATTTTAATGCACAGCCAGTGTTGGGAATCTCTGGACTAGACGTTGATCAAACAAAAGGTCACTTTTATCAAAGTGGTTAATATATTGGGCCACTGATAACTGAGGTTGTTTCTGTTATTCTAATAGTGACAGGTGAAGTCATGTGTACTCTAAATTAAAACAACATGGGAAATGCTAAAGAATCCTCAGTGCATGATTGCTTATTTGTTTCACTGCGCATATGCAGCATAGGAAACAAATATTTCAATATGTTGAATTTGATCAACATAAAGTTAAAAGTTACCTCTACATATTATCTGTAGTAAGTTGATGTTATCTTCTAGAGCAAATTGTAAGCTTAAAATGTCTTCTCTATCACAATTTTGAATATATGCGTCAACTATATTATAATTTTTTAGTCTTTAAATATGACCCTCAAATATAAAGATCTTATATGTACATAGAAAGCCATAACCTCCGTGATGCTTCTACATGACTTCTCTGAAGCAGTAATTTTGAAGGATATAAATGACAAGTGACTAATTTTATGCATGAAGTCTAAGAACAAGTGAATTATAAACCTGTTTAATCTACATAGAAATTATGCAGCAAAAGTCACAATAAATTGGGCAGACTTTTATTCTCCTGAATGGTACCATGGCACAGTTAAACACTTAGAAAAAGGCACAATTTAGTTTATTTTTTAGAAAACAAAGGTGGCTCAAGCCTGTAATCCCAGCACTTTGGGAGGCCGAGGCGGGCGGATCACAGGTCAGGAGATCGAGACCATCCTGGCTAACACGGTGAAATCCTG
>NW_016807070.1:96524-107405 GCF_001698545.2 Rhinopithecus bieti
AAGAGTATGCACTGAAGTAACATTTATTATCATTGAGTTGATAGGATTATAGGTAATTTCTACTTTTCTTCTCTATTATATCTCTATTCATCTGTATTTTTCACTTTCTACAATTAATTTATGCTATTTTATAGTCAGAAAAGGATCAATTACCAACAATTAAATAACAAGTACAAGTCATTTTGAGAAATATAATATCCGAATTGAATTATAGCTGAAGAAACGCTTTGTTTATTAATCAGTCAATCATAGTTGGATGCTTCCACCAAACTATATAATGATGATGAAATGTAAATATGTAGTCATATTGCTGCCTTTCACTTCAGACTATATCCCCATCATATGTTAAACTGTGCTAAATATCCACTTACTTATGATATTAGGTTAGTGCAAAAGTAATTTTAAAAGTAAATTTGCCATTACTTTTAATGGCAAAACCGCGATTACTCTTGCACCGACCTAATATAACAGTTTTATCATATGCTATTTCCTATATTTCAAAGTATTTAATCCCCACACCCATCTTCTCACCCTTTTGTCCCACAGTTAAAAATAATTAAAGTTTTACCATCTTTACATGTAAAACATCTACACATTTATTCTCCATCTCCTCAACTCCTACTTCTTTACAGAACTTACACTCGGATTGTCTCAGTTCAAACTCCAATTGCTAATCTCTAGTCAACTGCCTTCAATTTTGGAGTTGTTTTAGAAATTATACTCTACTTGATCCCCTCCACCATCTCATTCGTCAGCCCCTATTTTCAATTCCCACCTCTACTACCCTAGTCCTGGCCCTTATCCCTTATTTTGTTTTTAATGCAATGTTCTTCTGGTTCTCCTAGCTGATTTGCCTACTTTAAAACTTGCCTTCCATTTTCATTATAATTTTAATTAATCATCTCAAAATATTTGTTATCATATTTTTTCTACTCTAATATTTTATACACACACACACACACACACACACACACGTAGAGGAGCCTGAGCTGAGTCACAACGACTCTGTGGAATTTAATCATGTTACGTAAATAGAATGGCAAAGAGCAAGTCTCCACTATAAAAATTATGAAGGAATTTGCAGAAACTAAAACATGCATGCTGTATAGTCGAAAACTGCAAGCAATATGATATCTCTGAAGTGTAAACTATGACCCAGGGATGAATGAGACCTCAAGCTGAAAAGTAAGCACAAGACCACACCACGGAGTTTTGTTTAGTATACTAAAAAAATAGGGTATTTATACTGAAACTTATGAGGATCCAATGAAGGATTTTAAGCAGAGGAGCGGGATGATGAGATTTGCAAGTGAAATGGAATATTCATTGGCTGTATGGAAGCTGATTTGAGTGAAAAAAGATTAGAGATATGTTGAATGCCAGCTAAGCAGTTATCGCAATTGTCCACATAAAACATGAAAAGAACTTAAAATAGGATACAGGAGTAGAGATAGGAAGCAATAAATGCTACCCTTGTGTTTAAGAATACAGAATTAGGAATGTAAACGTTTGTATTTAGATAACAGCCTTACCGAATAATATTTATGTGACATATAGCAAGACAATGAACCTTTCTAAGCTCCATTTTCGCCATAAGTGAAATGGGAAAAATAGTACCTGCAATATGAAAATTAAATGAGTTAATATTTTTTTTAAATTCTTGGCACCATACCTTGCATGTAGTACATTTTCAAAATATTTATCTGTTATCATTTTCATTATTTTAAAATATTTTAAATGTAAAATGAGAAAAAAAAAGTTGTTGAACAATTGGAATGAAGGGGAGGGGGAGAGAAGGAAGCATAGGATGTTACTGAGATTTTTAACTTGAGTGACTTGAATGAATGGTGAGTCTATCAGTTGATGTAGGTCAGAAATCAGATTTGGGAAAAGCAAGTTGAAGGGAATCGATCCAATCTAGAGCGAGTAGAGCTTGAAGTTTCATGGACCACTGAAGGGGAGATATTTATAGGGGAACTTGATGTATCAGTCAAAATCTCAGGTGAGAGGCCAGGACTATATATGGAGATCAGAACTCATCAGGATATAGGTCACACATAAAACAACAGAGAGAGTATAGAATGATGAGAACATGCTGAGGATATAACTCTAAGAAAAATTAATACTTATGCAGTGGACAGATGAAATTACCACATAGAAAAAGAAATAGAATTATCAGAAGGCCAAAAAAAATCAGAAGGGAATATCATCATGTAAGCCAAGAAAATAGAACTTCAAAAGGAGTGAATGAATGACGAAAAATGTCAAATGGAGCAGAAAGATGGAAATAAAAAATGTCCATTGAGTTTGGCAAATAGGAGGCCACTGCTAACTACATGAGACATATGGGTAGTGAATGGATGGGGATAGAGACTAGATAAAGATGTTTTGAAGAGCAAATGGGAATTGAGGAAGTGTAGACAGTTGATGTAACATTCCCATTTGAGCAGGACATATGAGAAACACTGTTCCAAAAATAAATATCACAAGAACAGAAAACCAAACACCGCATGTTCNTTATCATTTTATTATAAACATCCCCCTTAAAGTAATTTATTGCTTCAGAAAATAGAATGATACTTACATAATGTCTCCCTATGCCTATGGAGAAATAATGTGAAAAAGATAATTAATTATATATTTAATGCCATGCATAATGACATAAATCTTAATGAGTTGATAAACTACCACTGAACAGCGGCATTTGAGGTCTTATTCCAGAGTCAGAAAGGCTGACAGGAAAGGACTGGAAACTGAAAGTTAGGCCAATCTTGCTAAAATTCCAGACGGGCCACTTACCAATTGCCTGAGCTTGAGCAAATTGCTGAAACTCTGAAACTCAGTTTTCTAGTTTTGTTTGTGATGTGCTAACATTACTTGCCTACCAGGTAGTTGGGCAGGTTAGTTGAGGTAACTGGTGAAGAAGGGGCATAATGCTTATCAAGTGCCTGTTATATCCCAGACACATTTCATAGGTTATCTAACTTAATTCACACAACAAACCCGGGACTTTGACATTATTTTTGCCATTTTTAGAGTTAAAGATCCTAAGGATCAGAAATCTTAAACAGTTTTATGCAAGGCCCAACAGCTAAAGACCAGAAAGTCAGTGTTGTAACCCATGTCCCCTGATTCTGAAGCTAATTCATTTCCTGAGGCCCTAGTATGCCTGACACAGAGTAGACACACAAGAGCAGTTTTCTCCTTCTCTTTCTAATTTGGAGGAGAATCACTATAGTTATCATTTCTGAAATGGCCTTACTTGCCACTGAAAGCTGTCTCAGTTTCCTTAATTAAGTGCCATACAAAACCCATGGTTTTAAGGAATTTGATTTCATGTGCTTATGAGCTATTCTAAGAAATATTTGGTATAAATTTAGTTCATGAATTGGAAGTTGCATTTCAGAAACACAGGAGTCTTACAGTCACCCCTATATTATCATAAGTTGGACATTTTGTATACTTGCATAAAATTTTAAGATGTTTGTAATCGAAGGCCCACCATTTCAGTGTTTCATGAGGGAGCAAACCTGATTGTATAGCAGGTTGAAAGACTTGTTTAGTTCCATAGTGTTCCCCATCATCCTGAAGCAGCTGGATTGATAGTATGGTGAATGGCCTTACAGGGCTGGGGCAAAGTTCTTCAGAAGGCTGTGTATGCTCTGAATCAGTGTCCAATATATGGTACTGCTTCCTCTCATAGCCAGGATTCATGGGTCCAGGAATCAAGTGGTGGAAGTGGAAGTGCCACCACTCACCATCACCCCTCGTAAATCACTAGAAGTGGTTTTTGCTTCCTGTTCCCATGACAATACGTTCTGCTGGCCTAGAGGTCTTAATTCCAGAGGGAGGAATGCTGCCACCCCGAGACACAACAACAATTCCATTTAACTGGAAGTTAAGATTGACACCTGGCCAGTTTGGGCTCCTCCTACCTCTAAGTCAACAGGCTAAGAAGGGAGTTACAGTGTTGGCTGGGGTAATGGACCGCAACTACAGAGATAAAATCAGTCTACTACTCCACAATGGAGGTAAGGAAGAGTATGCATGGAATAAAGGAGACCTCTTAGGGCATCTCTTAGTATTACCATGCCCTGTGATTAAGGTCAATTGGAAACTACAACAGCCCAATCCAGGCAGGACTAAAAATGGTCCAGACTCTTCAGGAATAAAGGTTTGCGCCACTCCACCAGGTAAAAACCACGACCTGCTGAGGTGCCTGCTGAAGGCAAAGGGAACACAGAATGGGTAGTAGAAGAAGGTAGTCATCAATACCAGCTATGGCCATATGGCCAGTTGCAGAAACAAGAACTATACTTGTCATGAGTATTTCTTCCTTATTTTGTTAAGAACATGTTTGTGCATGTATACACCTGTACTAAGAAAATGTCTTCATTTTATTTCCTTTCTTTTTTCTTTATCATGTGACGTAAGATTCATTGATTTCATATCAGCATTTAACTATGGTTAACTTTATGTAATAACATTTGAGTTGGGGATTGGTGTGTTCCTAGTTATACAAAGGATAGCTCTATTATGTTAGGTGTAATTATTTGAAGATTATATATATATATATATATAATTTCAGGAGATGTAATATGGGTTCAAGTTGACAAGGGGTGGACTTACAATGGTTAACATTGAGTATCAACCCGATTGGATTGAAGTTCGCAAATTATTGTTCCTGTGTGTGTCTGTGAGGGTGTTGGCAAAGGAGATTAACATTTGAGTCAGTGGACTGGGAAAGGCAGACCCACCCTCAATCAGTGGACACAATCTAATCAGCTGCCAGCACGGCTAGAATAAAAGCAGGCAGAAGAGCCTGGAAAGACTACACTGGCTGAGTCTTCCAGCCTACATCTTTCTCCCATGCTGGATGCTTCCTGCCCTCAAACACCGGACTTCAAGTACTTCAGCTTTTGGACTCTTGGACCTTCGACCACAGACTGAAGGCTGCACTGTCGACTTCCCTACTGTTGAGGTCTGGGGACTCGAACTCACTTCCTTGCTCCTCAGCTTGCAGTCAGCATATTGTGGGACTTCATCTTGTGATCGTGTGAGTCAATACTCCTTATTAAACTCCCCGTAATATATACATCTATACTATTAGTTCTGCCCTCTAGAGAACCCTAATAAACATGGTATTGGTAACAATTATGTAAAGTTCTCATTTTCAAATGCTTTTGAAAAGTCATCTCATTTGAGGTTCTGAACAACCCATCATCTCCATTTGACACATGAAGAAATTAAGTCTCAGACAGAGAGATGATTGATTTTCCAGGGTCACAGTAGATATATTAGATAGGAAAGCTAAACCTCAACAATGGTCTGGCTCCTAGAATGGTATTATTTTGTCAGCTTCACTTTTCTTAATTTTAATAGTATTCAATGCCATTTCATGCAGTTGTTACAGTGTGTCACATAGTAAATAGAATGTGTATGCAGTGGTAAGAATCCTGAACTGAAAAAACACTCATCACCTGATTCTACTAAAATCTAATTGAATAACCTTGGGTGAGTCATGCACACATTCTGACTCTTATCTTCATCTGACATTTTATGATTCTACCACTTAGTCAATATTGTCAATAATTTTCACTATCATTAGAAGACAAAACTTTATATCAGCTATATTTAAAAGTACATTCACCTACAACTGGAAAGGCTTTAAAATTACATTACTGCCCAGAGCTATACTCAATATTTCTACTCAGGCTCCCATAAAGAACACACATGGCAGGGTTTAGGAAGCAACATTGCTACCATGCAAGTGAGCTCTAATTAAGCAGTTAATAAAGTAGAATCACCTAGACTGTTTATCTGAGATAGCTTTGGTACAGGAGAATGAACAATAAACAATAAATTGGCTAAATTGGGCTGGGGCAAATTAATGAGCTCTCTGAGAGCTCAATCTTTAAAATGAGTAGGATACCAATGATATCTAGCTCACAATATTATAAGAAGATTAGATGAGTTCATCTATGTAGAAGACTTATGCTTATTGTCTCCTTTATGCTGTGCTATGTACATTTCATTTACTCCTCATGATCCTGTTGATTAGACATCTTGATATCACTGGAAAGATGAAGATCCTGAGGTTCAAAGAGTTTAAAAGACCATATAGCTAAAACCTGCAAATCCAGATTTGGAAAAAAAAAAAAAGGTCTGTCTTTAAAGCCCAGTCGTGTCCCATCACACCTTGCTTTTCAGTGTGCCTAGCGCTACGCCTGGCACCTAGCAAGCACTCACAGAATTTCCCTCGAATTAATCCTTCCCTCCTTTTCTCCTTTTTACAAATTCTAATTTCTAGAACTTAGTGTAGCACAGGCATTTGATGTACGTTCCCTAAGTGGTCATAAGGAGTTAATGCAGCTTCCTAAATAAATGATGAACTTTGCCTCTTTGGACCAAAATGTATTTATATTACGGCATTGTATATATTTGACAATATTAAAAATTAATGTTGCAATTATTACATATTAATTAAATAGTTAAATTAGAAAGCACAATCCAGAAATAAAATATATTTCCAATTTATGTTACATAACCAAAAGTTAGTAATTCTAACTGACTAAATTGAAAATTCATATTGTGTTTGAATTCATAACTTTCCTTACCTTTTATAGATATCTGGTGATCCATATTTGATATATATTTCTGGTCATTACCAGTAAGTCTAATCAAGCTAGGTAGAAATTCATAGCTATATTTAATGTATCAAAATGCTCCTTTTCATTATAAATTGATGTCAAAATTACTTTATAGTTAGATTTGGTGATGCATATATATTCCCGCCTGTATCAAACTCATCCTGTGGCTTACCAAACTGCAGGACATTAGAATCATATTATATTTTAAAGATTGCAAAGGCAGAATGGAAAACAGAGCTGGGGCTTGCAACACAACATCTGCAGAAAGTTCAATTAAAACTTTTTGAATAACTTCTGCCTTCAAAGTTGGTCCTGGGTTCATATGTTAGAAGTGGGAGTATATGAAAGTAAAGAGACTTCCTTGTCTATGCTATTTGCATTTCCCAACTGATGTGTTCATAGGAAATTATGCCCCATGGTAAACATCTACTAATAACAGTAGCTTCTAGAATGAATGTAGTGCTTGCCAACTTCATGAAAATCTAATAAAAATAATAGTATACAAGATTATCCGCCTGAGCTTAAATACAAGGGAATGCATCTAGGAAGGTGCAAAGAGTGTTGGGAAAATATAATTGAACTTCGTGTTGATTTATAGAGCAGAGGAGAAATTTAATAGGGTACTGCTAAAAGGGAAGGGCCTATGGACTTCAAACCAGGAGATTGAGGAACCATAGATCTGCCAGAATTGTGATGTAGTATAGTGGAAGGAGAACTTAAGAGTCAATCAGACTTAACTGTAGACCATCTCTCTGCCACTTACTAATGTTATAACCTCTCTGAGATAAAGAACTAACATATGTATGGTACCTAGCACATTACCTGACATAAAATAGCTGCTCATTAAAGGTCAGTTCTTTCTCTGGGCCTTGGTTCCATCATTTGTCAAATAATAGAGACAGACAAGGATACCACATGATCTTTAAGGATCCATTCCATCTCTAAAATAGAAGCTGAAGGCAGATAAAACGATAAATCTCACAAAGATTATAGGTAATACTACAGTCTTGAAAATTAGGTCAGGCAGTATAATATAACTAGAAGACTAGAAAGCATTCTCAATATAAATTAAGGCTGGGAGTCCCAGTTGGGTAGATTGCTTGAGTCCAGGAGTTTGAGACTAGCCTGGCCAACATGGTGAAACCCTATCTCTACTAAAAAAAAAAAAAATTAGCCAAGTGTGGTGTGGCATGTGTCTGTAGCTCCAGCTACTCAGGAGGCTGAAGTGGGAGAATCACCTGAGTGCAGGAGGTTTAAGCTGCAGTGAGACGAGATTGCACCACTGCACTCCAGCCTGGGTGACGGAGTGAGACTCTGTCTCAAAAAATGTATTAATTAGTTAATTAAGTAAAATATTTCTCCAAGACCAAAACAAAAATTTGTTCCTATTAGAAGAATACAATGTTCATCTTTTTCTTTTTTAAATTGGGACCTAAATTTAAGTTCTATTAACTCTATTTTAGTTTTAGATATATATACACTATGCATGTGTATTACATACATGTACATAATACACATACGTATATATACATATTATATGTATATATTATGCATATATACTATACATATATTGTGTATTTTATATATAATACATATATACATATATGTATGTATATGTGTATATAATACATATATACATACATATAATAATATAATATGCATACATGTATATAATATGTATTATATAATACATATGTATATGTATATATGTATAATGCATGTAATGTTATGTGTATTACATATTATACATGTAATATGTAAATATATGGAATGTGTAATATAATGCATATATAATACACATAAAATATATACATATTTATATATAAGATGTATTATATATACATCTGTATATCAGTATTATATACATCTGTACAGAAATCAAGCCTACATAAATATCTTTCTGGACTGTTCGATTTCTTTGGGCAAGGGGAAATCTCATGGAGAATATATACAACTATTTGATATTTCTGTCAGAGATGAGAGAAGGTGGTAAAATTTGGGGGCATGAATATGTGAAAACTTCAGAAATGATAACTTGTACAAGGACTAATCCCAGGCATTACCAGGGAGAGGCAAACTAATAAATATATAGGTTGATGAAACTTAGGAAATGTCTGAGAGAATCCATAGTTTTGATCTTTTGTGTCCTACCACCTCTTTCTCTTTTCCTGTTAGGCTTTTTATCTTTTCAGCACTAGCACCCTCTCCCTGTCTCAATCTCTTTTTCCCAACACTCAACCACTTTGTATAGTTTTAGCTACACAAATTACACTTATCTCAATGCAAAAAATATATTTTCAGAATAGCAGCTTATGTGGTTAAACAAACTTTACTCTCCACACAGTGTATATCGACATTGTGATGAATACAGTGACCACTGCTCAGGGAATGAGAGAGTTGAGGTGATTTGACTGAAGTATACCACAGAGTAATATTGCTAAGAAAGGCATAAAAATGTATTATAAGGGAATATGATCTGAAAAGTGTTTTCCTGAGTAAAAGGAGTCACCTTATACAGAAAGCATATAGTTGACTGAGACTTTTTCTCTTATTGGATTAACATCAATAATATAAGAGACAAGGTGCATGCCCCTACGTGAACATAGGGCCACAAAGGGTGCCCAGAGGATGAGAAGTTCTGAACTACAGCATGTTTCTTTAATGTGTTAATAGGACAAGTCTTTATCTGTTAGTACATCCAACACTTCCCATATCTATATGTGGTAGCCAATCTGGGGTTCTAACACATTCTACATGCCAGACTAACCCAAAAAAGGATACGTTGAAAGTCTATTTTCTGAGTTGTCTCTTGGGATTTTGATTTCATATCAGAAAGGACATGGTATTTTTCTCCATGAAACAAACAAACAAACAAAAATGGACCATGAAATTTGAAATTTCATACACGAGCACAGTGATATTTGAGGTAGAAATAGAGTTAAGGCATATTTGGAATATTGTTATTGTAGCTTTTGAGTTAGACTCATTTTAGATAATAATTGTTTCTGAGAAATAAATCAGAGTAAAACATACTTTTGGCCTCTATCAGATTAAAAGGGAATAAGAGGGGTGCGTTTATGAATAAAAATCTTCCCAATGCCCTGATGGAAGCACTTCAAAAAAATATAAAACACCACACAAATATAAAGGAAACATTTGTTCACTAGAAATATGGTAATGTACTGTTCTTGCTATGTTTTTCATGTTATTGAGTCCTTAGCCTTGTCTTCATATCTAGTCTTCCACTATATTACCCCTTTATAATGACCCTCTACTACCAAGGTATGTGCACTGAAGAAAATAGTCACTGACTTTAAGAATGTTAAATAGCTGCTTTTATTTTATCTGGGATGATTGAAAATTCTCTATAGTTGTAACTGAGTGAAAGAAACATTATTTTCCTACTCCTCATGGTGTTCATTCCCTTTATGAAAAGAGGTGATATAAGTAATGGATTTTTGTAAAACATATACCATGGGAATGTCTTATCCTAAAGCTGGTGTTAAGAATCTCCTGATATAAGATTGTCTAGGAAAGATATGAAAGAGAAACTAAACAAAACAAAACCCCAATTTCCCAGAATGTTTCCTACATATAATTTAGAAAGACTTTTTATGTCATAGTAAGAACAAAAGTAAAAAGGGCTAACTTAAGAACTCGGTGGTTTATTTTTATCTGTTCTATTTCTAGGAAACAGGTACCATATTTGCTTTCAATATATGCGCCAAGAAGTTCATTCCTTAAAATTATAGTCAGTTTTGAGTAGGGATATGTAGTTTCTGCATTTTCAGAGTAGCTCTGCCATGTTATAATTTGGATATACATATATGTACACTTGATATCCCATGGTTTCTCCATCTGTTCATGTTTTCCCAAAATTGATTAACTTTGATTTTCAGCAGAGGGGAGGAGACACAATGATTTCTATTTGGGGTGAACGTTTCATCTCAGTACTTCGGCGGCAGGATTTATGTCTATACAAACACATCCAAACCATAGTCGTCAATATAGATTTGTGATTATTCACCATAGAAAATGTTCCTCTACTGAAGACGAGAATGTCTTTTTTTCTTGCCATATAGCATACCGGGAATATTTTTCTTTGAAGAAATCACACACTGAGATGCTTCTTGTGCTAAAATGCCTAAAAGCACTTGCAGTGAGCCGAGATCGCGCCACTGCACCCCAGCCTGGGAGACAGAGCCAGACTCCGTCTCAAAAAAAAAAAAAA